>NW_028279065.1:0-58506 GCF_059751315.1 Micrasema longulum
TCTCGGTGTTCATTCATTTAATCGGTTTTTATTATTTTTAAACTCATACTCAGGTTGACAGCTAATATAGATATCAGTTAATATAGATATCAAGCGGCCAGTGGGCCGCATAGCGGTGGTATCTACCAATTATCTACAAAAGCTGCTCTTTGGACATCTATTTTATTTTGTTAACCATAATGTTGAAACATTATTTATTTGTTTTTTTTATTGCGTACTGAACTTACTTGACAAATTTACTACTCTGCTTTATGTTTACGTTTATTTTTTTGTAAATTGATTGATATGTACATCTCCCTTCCCTTCCTTATTCTCTCTTCAAGCATTCTTGTCCTTATCCCGCCCAATTTACAGAACTTAATGTTCTTCAAATAAATATTAAAAAATTCTTTGATTATTGAAAAATATTTACGAGTATATGAAAATAACATTTTGTTGTGTATAAACTTATATGTATGTAATATATTTTCTTTACTAACTTTGTATACTTTGTTGAAATCTGTTATTAGTTCTGAGTTTATACACTATATCTGTTTGCTAACTATAAATATTTATGTAGAACGGTTGATTTCCCAAATAAAATATTTAAAAAAATAAATATCATTTTAACTTGCTAGAATTCCACTCGTCCATGCGCTTTGTAGCTGCACGACGATTGGTAATCTAGCTTCCATATGTAAATGTTTGACAACCTCGAAAAAGGTAATTAAAAATTAAAAAATTATATATAATTAAATAAAAATTTGAGTTAAAAAAAAAAATAATTAAGAGAGTGAGACACGTTTGGTTTAGTCGGGCGCCAGCTATTCGTAAAGAATAACAATTAGATTAAAGTTGCATTCAGTTTAATTATGTCAATGTGGAGGGGTAAGAAAGGAAATAAGATAAACGATGGAAATTAAATGTATTTAAATTAAATTATGAACAAAGTCTAACCTAACTTAGAATTAGCCTTAACCTACTTAAACAATAAACTTAAAATTAACCTTACGCCCTGATGCGGCGCGCGGCGTGGTGACGCGAAGGCGGCGTGGGTCCTTGGCGTGCGGCGTGGGCACAGGACGCGATGGGGGCGGCGGCGTGGTGCATCGTAGGGGGAGGCGGCATCTGGCTGCGGCGACAGGGGTGGCTGGGACGGCGGCGTCCAGCTGCGGTGAGGTGTGCCGCGAGGACGGCTCGTCATGAGCGGCGGCGTGGCTTCCTGTCCCATGGCGGGGCATGAGAAGTGACGTCGGGTGCGTAGAGGGACGCACGACGTGGGCGGCTCGTCATGAGCGCAGCGGCGTGGGCGCGTGGGCGCGTTGGCGCGTGGGCGCGTGGGCGCGTGGGCACGTGGGCGCGTGGGCGCGTTGGCGCGTGGGCGCGTGGGCGCGTGGGCTGCATCACCGTGGTGCGGCGACGTGAGCGCACGGGTTACGTCGTAGGCGGCAGCGTCGGGGCTGCGACTTCAGGGCTGGTTAGCCAGCGCGGTAGCTTCTCTCCTGGGCTGCTGACTGGGTTGCTGACTGGGCCACGGGGATGGCAAGGCACCCGCCCGTGACCCTTGAAGACAACTGACGCAGAAGAAGAGAGTCCGGAGAGAGAGTTCGGCTCGCGGGTCCGCAGAAGAGAGAGAGTTCGTAGAAGAGAGTCCGTGTAGAAGAGAGTTCCGTAGAAAGAGTTTAAGTGGAAGAGAGTTTCCGTAGAAGAGAGTTCCCGTAGAAAGAGTTTAAGTGGAAGAGAGTTTCCGTAAAAGAGAGTTCCCGTAGAAAGAGAGTCCGGGAAGCGGGCGTCACGGTTTTTATCATCTTTTAGACGTCCCCCCTTCCCGGTTGGTCTCGTCGCTCTCATTGGCAGGGCAGGCTTCGGTTGGGGCGGTCTTCTTTTCCCGTCGAATTCTTTCTTTCCCGCTAAATGGTGTTCTCAAAACTTATTCTACTAAACTTAAATATTAAATTAACCTAGTCTTATAATTAACTTATGATAAGAATCGGAATAATCGGCGAGCGTGCACGAGAATAGGTATGAAGGTAGAAGAAGCGAAGTCTATATGCTGAGATAGAGTGACGTGGCGTTTCATCCTCTCTACCTACTTTTACGGGGAAACGGCGTGATGGTCGCCGTTATAATTTTCATGTAAAATATAAATATGTTATTCATGGAAATAAAGTGATTTGGATTTTAAAATATAAATATTATTTTAAACTATTATTATTCGCGTTTTTAAAAGTGTCCTGAGCTTCACAAGTATTGACATGTGGCCGGTTCTTGGGGGTACCTTCTCGGCAAGAACAATAGGCTCCCGATTGCCCGAGCGGACAGACTTTTATTACATACAACGACCCTTGCGAAAGGCGCAATTCGGGTCCTTGTTGGTGACTAATAAGTCAAAAGGTATTTTTTAAAAGAGAGACGCGTTCACAATAATTATTTTTAAACGAGAAATTATAGAATTGATGGATTTGGCACAGCGGTACTTTCGGTCTATATCATGTTATTAATTTACAAATACCTTAATTTTGTAAATGGAGTCTAGAATCCCAACCGTCCATGCGCTTAGAATTTGCAAGACGTGTTGTAATCTTACCCCTCTTCATTATTAATATATATATATATATTTCTAATTTCATTAGTTTAATTAATTTCTTTGTCAATTAAAAAAATGTGTAAATGGGGGCTAGATTTCTTACCGTCCATGCGCTTTGTAGCTGCAAGACGTGTTGTAATCAAGCGTATATTTGTTATTACTTAAATTGATCTTAATTAGAAACGAGGAATTCTTCAGCGCCCTTGAGGGTTGCGTGATTTTCACAAAAATGGCGCTATAATTATTATCTAATTATATACATATATATCATAAAACAAGATACACAATAAGAAAAAAAAATAACAGGCATATCCTGTTCGCGGGTTTACTGATCTATTCAGTTCGCACGAATGCATGCACAAATTATATACAATGTATCTAACCATTTCGCTGTTTCCCCGTAAGGGTAGTCAGATAGATAGAACACCATATCACTATGTCTTTGCATGAAAATCTCGGTTCCTCTACATTCATACATCTTATCATGCACGCACTCCGATTATTCTGACTTTTGTCATGTCCATATTCAATGTCCGTCTTCATGTCTTTCTCGGTCTTCCTCTGTTTCTGCATCCATTAACATTCGCATCGTAAATCTTTTTAGCCGTTCTTTCACTGTCCATTCGCTCTACATGTCCAAACCAACGCAGGTCTCCTTTCTTGGTTTTGTCGATAATGCTTATCTCAGCCTTACATAATACACATTCATACATATACGCCTACAATATTCTATAGAATAAATAAGACACAATTTAAATAGTTCAGGATAATACACAAAAAGAAAACTTATTTTACTAGCAATTTAGCTAATGCACAACTCTTTCCATGACTTACTTTTTTGCATGTTTTTTAAGGGTGTGATTGGTTCTGGGGCTTCTTATGTCTGTAATATCATTAGTAAATACATTGTATAATCTAGGGGCAAAGAAGAGTACATATTTTTGTCTTAATCTAGTAGATGGAAGGATACTTAGATATTGTGGTTAAGGTTAGGATTTTAAAGTCATTAATTTTAAGATTCATTTACTCCCGTACCTGCTGAAATCAAAAAGAGGTGGGTTTATTCTTTTCATTTCTGGTGTCCCTAACGTGTCTTTATTTTTCTGCTTAAATTAGTAGTCGGCATTACACATTCATTTTTTATTTGACCGCGGCTTCTAAACCCGTATTCTGTCGATGCTTCGTTCCATAAGTTTAGTCGTATCGAATGTAGCGGGATCGAGAAGAAAATAGGATTTTGATTGCGTTAGAGTGAGATGGATATATTTTAGGGATGCGAACGACCTTACGAAACGTATCCCCATTGTAATACGGGCCGGTCAGCTTCTTTGTTATGAAAAAAGTCCGCCATCCTTCCAAACGATATTTTATGTAAGTTTTAACTATATTTCACTTAATTAAAACTAATTTGATGTAATGAAAATACTAATAACACATATACTCGTATAATTATTTTTTTCAATTTATTTATCGGTTTGAGACCCAGCGTTAACTTAAACAATATGTGACCTAGCCAACCGTTTATCCTCCGCTTGACAGTTTAACAGTTCCTACGTCCTCTTATATATTTTCCCCTTATAAATTAAAACTACAACCATTAAAAAAAAATCTAAGACTTCTAGTTTCAAAACTCAATATTTTTTCATTACTTACGTATAAACGATAGATTTATTTTTAAAATCCATGTATACATTCTTTGTTTTTTTTTCTTATGGACTCGGCGTTTCCTTTGTATATTTTTATTTAAATGTACGTAAATTTGCTTTTGTACTGAGACGTATCAAAATAACACGGTTCGTGTAATTACAATGGTTTTATTCAATAATCTTTGTGAGATACCTCTTATTTTCCCTTTAGTATTTTTCGGTAAGTGTTTGGCGCGTGATCTTTTAGAACGTGATTTTAGTCTCCATTTTAATGGCAATCAATGGGATTTTATTAAACCCCTTGACGATCTGATCACGGCCAAATTCGTCATAAGATGTCGTGGTGCATGGAAGATTATTTTCACGTGATTTTCCCCTTTGTCTCTATCCCCTTGAGAAATTTCGGTGAACCACCTGAAAACGTAAGAAGTCCAAATTACTTTCTTTTTTTTTTTTTAACTTTTACTTTGTTTTATTTTCGTATTTATATTTACCCTTAAAAATATTGAATATTCGTACAGCTATTTGATTACATTTTAACCCTTTTAAATTTGCCGTTTTTGTCATATCAAACTAAAAAGCACTCACCAAAAATATGTCAGTGAAATTCTGCAATGTAAGATCCTTAGAATGAGAAATTCGAACTCTATTTGTTCATATTTTTTTCCACTATAAACTATGATTAATAACAAAAATAATTTTCCTTTATTTGGGTTAGCCGTGCCAAAGACACTTAACAATATATTTTTTTAAATATTTTTACATGTTGCATATCGCTTCATTTACTCAATATACTTAGTTATTATATTAATAAATAAACTATAACATAATCAAATTAGCTAGTTGTAACGATGAATACATAAAAAAACTCAATGTTAGTCAGTTTTAACTTTAAAATATGTTAAAATATTACAACAGAGATTAAGAACATTTTAGAGAAGGGAATATAGAAGTCTAGGCAGCTACAGGGCTTATGACCTGTCATTGGCTGGTTTAAGTGGCCATTTTACACACTGTGTAACATTCACCATTCTGCCCATATTTGAACATCTATATTCCTTTTATTCTGTCATAAGCCCTGTAGATGCCTAAACTTCTATATTACCTTATCTAAAATGTTCTTAATCTCTGTTGTAATATGTTAATATTAGAGTTGAATACAGCCCTTGTATAAAAAATTGGACAAACTGAAAATATAGTTTAAAATATGTATTTTTTCCTATTCTCTTTGCTTGTCGAAAACCCTTTTAATTTTTTTTTTCGTTTTATTGATCTCTAAGTACATCAAAATATTTTTATAAACAAAATCTTAAATAAGAAGACCGCCGGATTCTTTTTTAGTTTATCATAATCAAATTAAGGATATTATTATATCAGAGCTACACGTTAGAGAGCTTTAACAAAATTGAACGTTAGGCGTCAATTCTATATCGCTTCTCAAAGCTAGAAAATCTTTACAAATATTTAAAGTCGAAGATCGTAACGTGATTTTTTGCAAAAAGTAACATTTGTTTTTTTTTTTATTTTGTATTGGATTTATAGAATTCGCGCAACCAGCAACTCAAATCCGGATCTAACTAAACATCCGAAGGAAGCTTTTTTCTATTTCCAGATCGTGTTACAACCTTTTTCACTTAATTTTCCAGCATTCAAACACATCATCATGAATCAGGCTCAACAAAGGCACTTCTAGATTAAGCGTCACATGTTTTTTGAAAGGATTTTTTCGATACCAACGTATTCAATAATCGGCTTCATTCACGAAACTGCGGATTCTCATAGATCCCTGACAATGGATTCGATCTCGTGATATTTTCAAATTACGTCTCACTCGGGAATTGCATTGTTTGGAATTCTTGCGTCAACCATCAGAGCAAATTGTGTTTCTGTAAACATCAAAGTGATCTCTTTTGATGCCTTGACTGGTGTGACGAAACCACAAGATGGGGTTAAAGGGTTCGCCGAATGTTTTGAATACATTTTTTGACTCGCGATATCGAGATGTCCGCATTTCATCTTTTTTTATAATTTCTATAGAAGTTTTAACTTGTTCGCATATTATTCTAAAACTTTTTGATCAGCAGCAATCTGCCATTAATATTCATTCCGAAATGTCGTTTATTTTGTCTAATTCTTTAATGACCAACACTATACAAGTATTTGCATTGTGCTTATTTTATCGTATTTACTGATTTCTCGGTATTTACATTAACAATATACCAAATAAGTATCTTCATTTTTGTTAATTACATGTGTGTATTCAATTAGTGTTTTCTTAATTGGGATACATGTGGCAGAATCATAATTGCTCCAAAACTTGACTGAATTTTTTTCACCAATTAATGTTCACGTTCCTTTAAGATTTTGTTGAGCTCCAAAATATTTTTTTTCATTTTACTTGAATCTATGTATTCATTAAATAATCTGCCTTGTTTTATTATATAAATTAAATACAAGTGATTCATAAATTCACAATCTTCGCTCTTCATTTATTTCTTAAATAAATTACAACGGACTTTTTATTTTATTTTATAAACATAAACGGCAAATCTGCTTTTTACAAATATTTGGCTTAGTATTTTTTTTTTTAAAACATGAATTTCCTTATACCCAAGATTTATAAAAAAAAGTTAAACCAAAAATTATACAAGATTTATTATTCAAAAATTATACAGCATATTCAGTAGAAAGTTTAAATAATAAAACATTCTACAGTAAAACAACAAGAAAATCATAAGTACTGTGTACTTCCACCGAGAATGCTAATAAACTTGTGTTATTATTATAGACAGCTTATATAGCGCCATTTTCGTAATATAATACCTCAAGGGCGCTTTACAAAGTGATTCTATAGATAAATAAATTTTATTGAAGCTTTTAAATTTGTAATTTAATAAAAATAATTTACTTGTTTATCACATGCCTTACCGGTGGATTTTTTAAAGCTGGCGCGTTCGCCAGACTTACACAAACACATTGTATAGTATCTGTGAATAAGCTCATGGTATGTCATCGCACGGCATACGCATTATGAAAATAAAATCTGTCTCTCTCGCGCTCAGACGCGCTAATGAGTGTGACATAGACAACTATTGCTTTGTTTGATATGGTAATAAAATATACACAGGTTGTTTCTGCGTTCGTCGGAATATCGCCGTGATTCTTAATAGTTGAAATATAATAATATGTGTTCGATGTATACGTATTAAGCTATGGATTAAAAAACACTGGTTTATAAATATATATTTTCATTTAATCAAATCATGTGAAGTTCGATTATCCAGTGCTGGCGCTTTCGCAAAACTTACACAAAAACATTTTTAATGTACAGAATGTTGATTTTACAAACCTTGAAATTATATTAAATGTTTTTAAAAATCTCTTTTGGATTAGAGCGAAAAAAAACAATTACTTGAGAAAATATCATGTATATTTATTTATTTTTAAACATGCGTGCTTTTTATTTAATATTTTGTGTTCATTATAAAAATAATTAATACAGTGTAATTAAAATGCACAGATAATAATGGAGAAAATATTTATACACACTTATTGCACTTAATAAAGATAGCACATTTGGTTAAAATTTAATATAACCTTTTTTAAATCAAAATCCTGTAGATTTTTAAAGCGTTTGTATGAGTTTTATGAACGCGCTAGCTTTAGTTAAACAACCAGTACCTTACCTTACCTTATATTTGAATATTGAATAGATTTATTTTTTTTCAGTACAAAACTAGAACTTACTTTTTTTACTTTTCCAAATGACAATTATTAATAAAAAAATAAACGAAAAACGTTATATAATAATATGCATGCACTGAAATTAATGCTCAAATATTTTAATATTCTGTTTATCGGACATTATAGAAAATTGAATGCTGGACATGCATATTACTTACAACTACAAGTTGTTCCACAATTATGTGCAATTTTTCTTACTTAACTCTACGGGTTCCATTACACATTACACTCCTGCGTCTTCTTACATGCACGCTGATTATTTGCACAAAATGGCGCCAGAATTCTTTATTTCTCAAAGATTCCCGCCCTTTTTTTCTCGACATCTTAATACCGATTGAATAAAACGCGGATAGTTAATGAGCACGCGATAGAAATTGTCGTTTGCATAAATCGGTGCGTCGTAAAGTTGGAATGTATTTATTTCCTGAAATCGTCTTCATTAGTACATTTTCAAGTCATCTTAATTATCCGTGTACATAATTCGCTTTGTGTGCAGAATGCTTTTCTTACGTAATATAATTATTTTGCGTTTTACTATAAATAACATAATATGTTAGATATCTAATTATATGACTTATTTATATGGTTATATGGTTTTGTTTGAAAAATTATAAATACAATCAATTAAATAATTTCAATAAATTTTTAATACCATAGGCGTGAAACGGGGATGTGTAATGTCACCATGATTGTTTAATCTATACATGGACAACCGTATGAAAGAGATAGAATATATGGGTATTGGAGAAAAATTGATAATTTTTCAGTAAGCTGCTTGTTGTATGCTGATGATGCAGTTCTGTTGGCACGCAGCAAAGAGAATTTACAAAAAATAGTCTTTAGAATGTATGATGTATGCCTGGAGAGCGAATTGACGATGAACGAAAGTGTCAAAAGTAATGGTTTTAGAAAGGGGAAGTGAGGTTACTGACTACATACATGTTAACAACGAATGTCTTGAACAGGTAGAAGACTTTGTGTATCTAGAAAGTATGTTTTCAAAAGATGGAAGAGTAGAAAAAGATGTTGAAAGGAGAGTAAATGCGGGCAACAAAATGAACGGCGTACTAAGCACAGTAATTGCTAATAATAATATGTCAATCGAAGCTAAACTGGCAGTGCACAACGGAGTTTTAGTCCCAACACTTATGTATGGAAGTGAAACATGAAACTTTCAGAGGATGGATGAAAGCCGAGTAAACGCGGTTGAAATGCAATCTCTTCGACGAATGTGTGGGAAATCAACGTATGACAGGGTTACGAATGATAAAATCAGGCGAGTGTGTAAATCTGAGTCAAATATAACTGATATGATCAAGAAAGGGTATCTGGGATAGGATCGTCATGTAGAACGAATGGACGACAAAAGAATGGTAAAACAAGTATATATGGTGAAAATGAATGGCGACGTGAGAAGAAGACGACCAAGGAAGACGTGGCATGATCGGATAAACCAAAATCTGTCCGGTCATGTCTGCGGCCGAGCTTCGCAGTTTCATCCGAATGATTTGGAAAAGTCAACCACCACTCCCCGTCTCCAACCTACCGGCCACAATAATCGAAACGCCTATCTCTATTAACCTTTGATGTAAATTAACGATTACTTCGATTATTAGAGATTTTTTTTATTCGAATCCTATGTTTCTAGTATTATAGCTTTCTTTCAATCGATTTATTTATTTAATTCTGAAATTTTGTGATCTTTTTGTCCTTAACAATTTAGAATACAAATATCGTCGAGTGTGTAATATAATTCGTCTGCCATTAACATTTTAACATTCTTTATGCACCTCAAAATGGACCCGAACCTTCACTATTTGCCTCTAATCTGAGTTGGTCATGTTTCCTCGGGTTTAAGGCGTTATATCTAATACTTGACATTAATTTTCCTACCCATACTCGATAATGTAGGTCTTTTGAAGCACGAGGCGTCTCCCTACATACTATTTACCAGTGACCGAGTGACCGGAGATTATACTGTGTAGGCATGTCGTGTCCTTTTGTCTCGCTACCTGATAATCCTACATGATGTACTCCTCAACCCAAGTTCGCAATCAAATAAACAGTTTTGAAATGAATAATTAGTCAAATGATTAACCTTTTTATTTACATATAAAACCGCATTTACCACAATCTTTTCTAAATACATTTAGATGAATTAAATGACTTAAGCATAATCAATTTCAGATTTGATGTTTTTGTGCAAAATAATCCTGTTTTCCGATGAACAATTTAGTTCATTATTAAAGTGTACAAATTATAGCTGGTTTCTCAGCATGCGTCTCTATCTGAATACAGAAATAAATTGGAGCATGTATATAATACTCGATTTACTAGTGTAGATGGACTAGCTCTCCCTAAATTCAATAATAAATACGGGAAAAGAACACTTAAGTACAATTTTTTTTTTTCAAAATATTTTTTTGTGTTTTTCTTTTTAATTTGGACAATTTTTTATTTTCCATGTACATATTTTTCTTTTTTTTCCATAGTAATAAGAGTTTTTATATGTTTATAGAATCATTTAAGAGATAAGATTACGTATATATATTAGAACTTAACTATAAGCACCTGTTGACGAACTGAATTTTATGCCGTTCAGTAGGACTTGACAATTTATATGTTAATTTTTTGTATGCTTTTGATAAATAAATAAAAAAAATTGAATAGAAAAGAAACCAACTTTTAAATAACTGTTTTTTTTTTTAAATAGTTAATTAAGTGAAAGAATTGTAGTGTGCCCGTTGGTTGTTTTTAAGTGTTTTAGCAACCTTGTGTTTCAATTCCCGTATCTAACCGTTCATAAATTGAACAGATATTGTATGGCAGACAACTTTACCTGACCACTGACAAGTACTGTAGGCACAGACAATAAACAAATATTTTAGACGCATAGATAAATATGTAATAGTAAACGGGTTTTTTAATGAGTTCATTATTAATCAGTATTGTTTTCAATGTTGCTTCTATAATAAAGTGCATTATTTTATCGAAACTAACACGAGAATGACTTTTAAATGTATTGGCAGTCTCAAAATAAATGCAGATTTAAGAGGTTTTGAGATTAATGCTGTTAAGGTGCCATTAAATCCATTTCTATTTGAGAAAAAAATAACTTTAACTTTTTTATTTAAAAATGAGGAAGTTCTGTGTTTTTAAAAATATTTTTTTACTTTCTGTGTGTAACCGGCGCGGCGTTGCAAATCGCACTTAATTAATTCATATCTCTACAGCTACTATGAATATTACAAGATTTTTTTGTAATCTTCAAGTAAACCTTAACACATAATAAAAAAATATGCATCACATATTTAGGTATATCAGATAATTTTTAATGAAATATTTCGTCCATCAGGATCTCCGAAAATGACAAAATATCGAGCATTCTGAGACAGATATATAAAACATTAATTTGTGAGGAAGATATGTAAACCAGTCTAACGATGTCGGTCACGATGATACCCGGTCACCGTTAAAAAATATAAATAAAAGTATAATACAAGTACATTTATCTTTTTAATATTATAATTAAAATGCAGTTCCACCAATTAATATCAGTAGAAAAATTTAATATATTAATGTGCAATATAATAAGATCACTTTGCAAGATAAACATATGATTTTTATTCGACGAATAGAGACACTGATTATCAGGCGACTATTTCCTAACCTCGGGTTACCTAAGGTTAATATAAGGCTACCTCGAATTACCACACAGTGACTAGAAAGAGTTTTTTCACACATTATGTTAAAGGTTGAAAGACTATCAAAAAAGCCAAAAAAATACAAATGTTACTTATTATCATCGCTATGATTGTTTTATGTTCTGCAATTTTGAAATTACTCCGCCCGTGACGTCACAAGTCCTCGTCGGTACTCCTGACATTTAAAAGTAGAGACCCGTAGCGTAAAAATACACTAAACGTTTAAAAAAATGGCTATCGGAAACCGGAAATCTATAACAACGCTGTAATTAATTGGTTTATTCTAAAGAACTTTGACGTTGTTAAAAGTAGTCTGTTTTTATTAAACTATTTTTGTAAAAATTTTCATACATTTTTGAGAAACTTCGCAGTACAACCTAATGCTATAATTTTTACTGCGTGTAGAATTTTTAATTTTTTTATATCCGATTTCCCGTAGCACTGACTTTCGCTATCATTTTGATATTTTATATTCTATATTTGCCATACTATCTTTCTTTCTTAGTAATTCTCACTTACTTCACTATTTTTCACAATTTTGTTCCATCGCCTAATCCTCCTTGTAAACTGTATGTTATGTTTCATACTGTCCTTATTTGAAACCTGTGTTAGTATATTTATGTTTTGTTTCGTATGACCTTGTTGGTTTTAATAAGTAAACTATTTTACCTAATTATTTCCCTACTAGAAAACTTATTCCACATTATCCGCGATTCATTTTTAGTTTAAGTTTAACTAGAGAATGATTTAAAAGTCCCTGTTTTTAATTCGATCCTCCCGGGTGGTCCCTTGTGAGGTGACGCCCGAAGACCACCATACTCCGGGACCATATATGCCATGGTTAGTACTACTGACTGACGACTAATGGACAGCCTTGATGTATCAGGATAACAGGACTAAGCGGAGGTGACAATAACACACTAAGTGATTGTTGTCATACTGTTGCATGTCGCCCTGGAATCAGGGACTTAAGATTGTCCACATTTATGTGGAAGCACCAATAATTGAAAAGTCTAGTGTTTTATTTTATTTTATTAAAAATCTCCACGGAACATTATTTATGGCTCTCAAAATTTCGAATTCATACATAAAATAAATGCAGATTTGTTGTAAAAATTAAAAATAATATTTCAAAAAATCACAATCACGGGTCAATGCTGGTTGGGTCATTATAAATTGCGTCTTTGTATTTAATCATTATTTGTGTATTTTGTTATGATTAGATACAAAAATCTTCTATTTTATTTATTAATTTATTATTTTTTTTTTTTTTTTAAAAGAAATAGTTGCGTTCTTATGATTTACCCAAATATTTCATTTTGAGGGCCATTTTAAACGAATTGTTAATTTGACTCTGTATATACATATACATATAAGGGCGGGCATATTGCCTTAAGGCAATTTCTTCCTACCTACCCAAACCGTTTAGTTTGAGAAAATTACAATTACATGGACATATTCTAGGAAATTATACAGAATTGTAAAATTTTATACAACATTTGAAAAAAAAAATATCTAAAGATCTACACTATACCATAAAGAGGGGAGAGGGGTTAGAAAGGAAAGAAGAACGAGAAACGAAGAACTCAAACATTTAGATTGTGACATTTCACAAAAAAAATAGATCTGTGAATTGGTATTTTAAGGTTTCTCTCGTTACTAGAACGAAGAGATAGTCCATGTTGTGATAGAGGTTGAATTAAATATTTTATAATAATAAATTATCCTATATCATAGTGACACTTGAGTATTGTAGCAGATCGGTAAATGTTTATTTTATAGCCTTAAGTTGTTGACGGAAACTTTTAAATAAAGCATGAATTTGTAAAAATCCGTATTCAATAAATTTTTTTAAACTCTTGATACATAAACAGTTGTTTTCAATTTCACATTTTTTTATTCGCTTATTAAAACATCCGCTCTAGACGAGCATCTTTAAACTGGTGACTACACAGGTAGAGAATTTGAATTGATATATTATAACTAGCAAACAAATTATTAAGTTCCTACAATAATTAACTCAAAGTGAATTATTAAACAACTGTTTTTTATTTAATTCGTTTTTAAAACATTTAAACATATTAGTTTCATGGATTTTCTCCACGTTTGTATCCAGCTGTGTTAAATCTTTTTTTTGTTAACAAACGGTATGTATATGTGCATGTGGCTTTGTATGTACATAATATATTTAAGGGTACCTCTCCTGTATATTATTAATTCTAAAATAATTTACGGCAGCGGTACATTAAAACATATTGTGTATGTAAATGTTTTAATTTCGTTATTTTGCGTCACTATTTTTTTTATTGATGTATTGGGTATTAACACAAGTTATGTCCGTTTTTTTCCAAATGAAGAGAACGAGATGCCAAATTACAACAAATTAGTATTAATTCATTTTAGTCAATAATGTATTCTCCTTTATTCCCTCGATTGAACCCGAATAGAAAAAGGTGTCGAAAATGCTCACTTTCGTCTACTTGACACTCCATTTTGAAGGCTTGTAATTAAATAAAATAATACACGTAACGTAAAAGCAAACACAATGTCTTATAGAGCAAATTTTTTTTCGAATGACGTACAACCTTTACCATTTCGTTTTACTTTTGGTGCGCATTTTTAAATTTGAAAAAAAACTGATACAACTTATGTTAACACCTAATACATATTGACCTTTTTACTTCTATTTTTTATTTCAGTTTCATAAAAATGCATTAATAATGTAATTTACCACATCCTTGCATGATTTTTATTGCCTATTGCATCTTTCTGCAATGAACTTCTTAAGATGCGCTTTCTGTAATAACAGTCAACGTATGGACATAAGCACCGTCGGTTTTATCATTATTAATTAGCTCTCCAGTCCTAATTACCATGCAGAGATTAATCACATACATTCATTGTACACTTTCGTGGCGACCCCTATAAATAATGGTGTGATTTACTGCAATGGCGAGACACAAATTTACAAAACCTCTTCAATATGCGCTTCGATTACTGACCAAACTTAAGGGCTAAAATAATTACTCATTACTCAAATGACTCTAGCTCGTTGTGTTAAAAAATTGTTTAGAAAAGTTTATTGTATTATACGTACTACATAATTCTATAACTTAATATAAAACTAAACATTTAAGTCATATGTGTCCCCGCAGTGTGGATTCATCGTTTAAATCTTTATACGGGTAGCAGAATAAAATGCATAAGTTTTACAAATCGGGAATACGAAGTTGTGTAATAAGACTAGATTAGATTAGATTTATTTATTTATAAAGAAATACATCATTTTAACTTTACATATTACATTACATTAGATATTTGATTTGTATGAAATATTCTCAATCAGCATAAGTGCTGGCGGTATGAGGGGATATTTCACATTATGACACAATAGTTTTAATTAAAAGTCGATAAAATAACATCACATATTACTCGTCACACGGGCTGTAAGAACTGTTTTATTCGGGTGTTTTTTAAGTACGTATATGTTTAGTATATTTTTCATGGCATTAGAAATTGTATTGAAAAACTTTATTGCTATATTCACAAAACTGTACCCTTTTCTTGGATGTGTATTGGAGCTAAAATTATATGTAATATTTTTCTTTGTTTTATATTTTTCATCTTAAATATCAGATAATATATAAAACTTATGCAGCGATACAATTTAGATCGATTTAATACAACCCTAACTTTATCAAAGGTGTTACTGTTTATTTCTATATTTTATTGCCACCCTACAATATTACCCTTATAAATCAGGTACTAAACTTGAAATATTTGCAAGCGCTTAGCGCTTATATCTGGGCTAGAGTTCTAGAGTGAAGTTCTAGATTTTTTTCTGAATAATTGTATTTTTTATGTTTTTGAATACACATATTTGTATTATTTATTTTTGCATCACAACAAGCCAGAAGGTTCAATTACAGCGGTTAATTACAGCACAGAATACCCGGGTTTGGGGAAAAACACTTTTTGTGATCTCACCAGGAATCGAATCTGGAGCCTTCCGTGTGTCAAGCGTCTTACCCATAAACTACGAAGGACTCCCGAACTAAACTTTTAATTTTTACTATTTTTATAGCCGTAAAAATTGACAAAGTCGACCTCTTGGTGAAATGGTCAGCGCGTTCAAGAGGTCTCGGGTTCGATTCCCGACATGGTTGATATAAAATATTTATTTAAAAGGGTGTTTTCACACTAGAATATTTCATTGTCCCTGGACTGGTACCTGCAGCGTAAGACTGATCATCTTACCGTCATGTAACAAAAATGATTGATAAACGCTGCGATTGGTGTACCAATACAGTGCCCTATGCACCATACGCACGGAAAGGGAATAATTATGATGATAATAAAAACTTGACATTTATTTCCACACATGTTTTAGATTTACCTATCATGAAATATTTTTATAGCTTAGGCAAAATTCAATTTATTGTTTTGAGAAGTCTAATTCGATATTTTACAACATAACTTAACTGTTAAAACTGTATACAAAACAAACAAACAAACAAACCATCACGCTGTTTCCCCGTAAGGGTAGGCAGAGAGGATAGAACGCCACATCACTCTATCTTTGCATACAGATCTCGCTTCTTCTGCATTCATACATCTTCTCATGCACGCGCGCTGATTATTCCGACTTTTGACATGTCCATCTTCAAGTATTTGTTGGATTTGGTCATGCCATGTCTTAAATTTTACTTTTTTTTTTTGCACCACAACAGACCAGGAGGCTTAATTACAGTGGTGAATTACATAACAGAGCACCCAGGCTTGAAAAAAATCACATTTTAAATTTTTGTGTTCTCACCGGGAATCGATCCCGGAACCTTACGGGCGTGAGTCAAGCGTCTTGACCACTACACCAAGGAGGCCGCCTTGTCTTTCTCGGTCTACCTCTATGTCAGCATCCATCAACATTTGCATTGTAAATATTCTTAGCCGTTCTTTCGCTGCCCATTCGCTCCACACGTCCAAACCAGCGCAGAGCTCCTTTCTTGATTTTGTCGATAATGCTTGTCTCAGCCTTACATAAGGTACGGATCTCAACGTTTGTGCATCTATCGTACATAGCATAAACATAGTATTCAAATGGCGACTAATTGTATTTTCCAGATAAAATTAGTCGCTTACCTGATTTACGGTGAGTTTTTTCGCTAGATTTCTGCATTTGAAATATTTCGTTTACTATCTCACTTACGTTCTTTAAAAACCTGAACTTATCTTAATTCATTCAAGGCTATCATGTTCCAATGATCTTTTGGTGAGCGCTTCAAAGTCATCAATCTTGAGTGTAATAAATTGTCGGAATGTAATACAATTTGCATTTTTTCCTGCACTTTATTCTGTACGCCTACTACGTCTTTCCTCGTTGATTAGGATTAATAGTGTTTGCTTTCTAATCCATTTCATCCTTGAGTTTTGGTTACCGATTATCACGTCATTATTGGTAGTAGTGAAAAAAACTCTAAATCATTTCGTATCATTGATTACCGATATAATTTATTACAATTTAAATAATGTATAGTTCCGGAATGCATATATGTACCTATATGAAGTTACTACAAAATAAAAGGATGCAGTTATGAAAGGTAGTGCGCCGATAGTTAATTAACACGTATGGATAAATGAAGTGTGTTATTACTGTTTATTTTTTTTATTATTATTACTTTTATTCAAACAAATACATATCTTTCCCTTAACTGTCCAATGGTCAATAAACAGTGTGATAGTCAAACATTTTTTAAAAAATACAGACAATACGTTCATGACACGAAATATATTCTTAAAAACAACCATTATAACGCTATTAAAAATGTTTGTATTGAAATAAGGTATATTTACTATTATTTTATTGTTGCGCCTTGTTTTTTAAAGTTATTTACTTGAGAATCGCTCTTCAAATATTATCAATTCTTTCGTGAATAACTATTGCAAAAGTACCTGTGGTAAATTAATTCATTTATCACTCAAATTTGGGTGCTTTGCCTAAAAATTTGTAAAAATTATAACTTATGTTGAGTGGAAATGTTTTATATGTAAACTTATGAGTCAGAATAATGAAATATGATGTTAATTTTTTTCATTGCGTATTTCGGATTTCAATACCAATAATAATAATAATATACATATGCATATATTTTACGCACAAATACGAGCAAAAGAAAATTTAAGTGAAAAAACTATTAATTTATCAATATGTTTTTTACATCAGTTATAATTTCCAGTAAAAGTGGGAATGAAATAATACCCGATTTAAAAAAATATATATCATATCAAAAAAAAAAATATTAAAAATAAATGAGATGCACAAAGTAATTAAATAGAAACGAATAATTTATAAAATAAGTTTTTTTAAAAAAACGGAATTAAATAATTTATTAACTACAATAATTGTAAGTCCAAAACTTACCCTCAGCACACAAGTTATTTTTGTTTTTGATATTCTTCTAAAGTAATGCCCCAAATATGTGTGGTTTTGTAATACTGCCCTCAGGACTAAAAGGAGTAAGATTAGCAGACAGGAGCGAGACCAAAGAGCTTATCCACAATACATAAAATAAACATGTAGCGAACATAAAAATTATCCGATACTAACACCCATCACCGGGATGTGAGCGGCCCTAAAAGGCACTTAACCCATTATTTCTGTATTAAAAATGTCGCATTTCCGTTAACCACACGAAAAATGTCTTAAAATAACTGTATAAATATTTTTTTAAATAGGTTTTTGGTTATAAAAAAAATATGCCTTATTACCGTATATAAAACAGTCCGATTAATGTCAGCATTTATAAAAAAAAAAAAACTTTCTCAGAAATCGAACCCAGGACCTTAAGCATGGTTAGCGAATGCGCCACACTACGATGCGGCCTTATCTCCACTCGATTTAAAAAAAAAAATACATGAGAGTAACCGTCGAGTCATAATTTCTCGTCCAGGGTTCTTGTTATATTTCCCACACAAAACTGTATTATTCATTCGCCCGGACACGAACATTATTACATTTAAATAATGCATATTTACAATCAGGACTTTTTAATAAATAATCGAAAACATGGTGAAAAGTACAAATTCAATACACATAAATAAAGAGTTAAGTAAGTAAATATTCCTGCTATTGTATTCGGGTACTTAACGAAATTCCTCCAAAAATACCTGAAGAGGTCGCGTGCTGAAGACACAAAAAACATCCATCGACGGGACACGGGACAGCCACATCGTGTCCACTATCCCCTGTCTCGTGTCCCCTGTCCTGCGGGTTGAGTGTATTGGGTGTGTTGAAATGTGACAAATAATCCCCCCAAGAATGGCAGATAAGGACAACCGTGGGTCGCGGTCGCCCGGCCGCAGAATGACTAAAATTAGACAGTGAAAATATCGTTCCAATAATATGCATTAATTCAATGTATTAAGTAATCGAATTGAACAGGTCGAAAAAATCAGAAATCTTTTTTTAGTATGTGTGTGAGCAAATAACTCAAATCGACGATTTACGCAGTTAGATTTGTGGTATTTAAATTAATTTAATTTTTATACAAATATGTGCCTTAACATCTCTCTCAATTCCTCCTTCTTTTCTGACTCATACAGTGTCCATGCGACTCGACTATGAAATAATTTCCCACCCACAATCAAAGATGTTCGTACAGTATTTCTGTTTTAATCGTGCCTGATGAAATGTCTGCTTTCTTTTCCATAAGATCTCTCGGTATTCCCTGTTTTGTAACCTTTTAAAAATATATTTTGAGGTGCTAGAATTCCACTTGTCCCTACATGCGCTGTGTATTTGGACTTTTGGTGATATTAACTTATATATTATGTTAATTAAGTTGTTATATAAATATTTTTCACTTAAACATCAACTGTAAATAGGGTCTAGATTTTTAGCCGCCCATGCGCTCTGTAGCTACTGGACAAGACGTGCTGTAATCTAGCTCCTATGTAATTATCAAAATTCGACATAATTATAAATGGGGAACTAGAATCTCAACCGCCTATGAGCTCTGTAGCTGCAAGACGTGTTGGGACGTTTATTGTCAAGCGCCCATGTGGAGATTTCCACAAAAATAACGCTTGTTATTATCCTAAATAAATCAATAAAATCATCTGTCTTTACCCTTAGGTCTGAAACTAAAATAATATTGAATCAAATGCCATGGTATGCACACTTTATGACTACAATGAAAGCACCTACCCCTTTCCCGAACTGTTCATAAAGACTTGTGTCTTTCTTCAGTTTCGCATATTCGCTAGCAATTTTTCAAAAACTAATTAAGCGAAAATTTAATATTTCTTTACAATCAATTGTCATTTCGTGATCAATTAAATACACATGGTCAGTACAATCACCTAGGTGTTACCAGGGCCTATATTACAATAGAAAGTTAACAGATATCTTCAATTGTATCTATTTATTTACTATTATTGCGACCTAAGCCAATTAAAACAGTTGTATGATGCAAAATATGGACAAGAAACTGAACAAAAATAACATAAAATATATATTATAATAATTAAGTTTTCTGCACGAAAAATAGAATATGCATGCATTTTTTTGTTTCTGAACATGTTCAATTACGGGTTACTGACGAAAAATCTTAAAATTTTCATACAAATACACACATTTTCGTACATTAATTTTGATTTTAATTTAAAGACAGCCGAGGATACCTCTGTTAACTTCGCATTGTAATCGGGCCCAGATTGCTTTTTTTATATTTATTGTTATCATTTTTTTTTTGCCTTTAATCCAAATAATCTAAAAATAAATTAATAAAACCTGTTATAGTTGTTAACTAGAAAAAAATATTTGTAAATATAAAATTCATTCCCGAATTTGAAAAAAAATGCATTACGAACTGTAGCCTATTGCAATGGACTAATGTTTAAGATTTAGACTCCCACACGATAAAACTAAATAATTACGTAAATTACCGTAAAATTTTATCTTACTTTTCGTGTTTTTTGTTTCATTTGTGTTCATTAAATTTGTGTAGTTACTCCAGCAATAGTCTGTATTTTGCAAAACGTTTATAACGGGCCGTCATTCCACCCGCGGACCGGCCTATTCTCTGTCCCTTATACCTTTTACCCAGTGTTCCATATAGCGGTTCCGATATCTCTCTGTACATCGTGGCCGAGCCCCGGGGCAAGTTGTAACACATTAACAGCACACTCCCCGTCTAGCGAACAATACGCGGCATCGCCTTTCAATACTTTATTCCAATCAAGATGGTCGCCAGCCATGTTTATTTGGAAAGCAAATAACGATTCAACTTATTTTCTCTCATATATCAAGCAGAAAAGTCATCATTGAAAAAAATATACATAACAAGAATATTCGAGTAAATACTTTGATCTGTACAATACATTTTATGGAAGAAAGTCTTCATCACTGTCTTGTTTCATTATAATTTAGATACGTTAGATTTGGACATACCCAAAATATTGTTGATTTATTATAATTTATTGTGCGTCTTTAAGTTCCGTGTTAAAAGCCAGAAAACCTCGTATTTGAGAAACAGTTTTTTGCCTACAAACATTTGGACAAACTCAAAATATTGTGATTTTACAATAATTTTAACAATCTAGATTTATTTGATACTCCTATAGCAGGTACAAAAAATAACTTAATTCAGACTAACAGAGTATAGAGAGATAAACGTTTTGTTTTTTATTACTCATCCTCATTTCGTTTACTATCTTCATTAGTAAAATGCAATTTTACATGCCCGTTTTTCTCCGTTCGTCCTCCAATACTTCTTAAAACATTGTTTAGTTTTCTTTCGCTCTACCTCCTTGTTTTGTCGATATTTCTTTTGTTTTCATTTGACACTAAGAATATTATTTTAATTACTCATTATTTTGTTTTTTAAATTAATTGATTTGTTGATAGTGGTAGATTTCAGTGAATACATCCAATTGGATGTCAGACCTTATTATTTATTTCAATTTATTTCGATTATCTATAGGTTATCATTTTATTTATTTATTTACATACATAAGTTTATTGTACATTATTTAAGACATAAGTCCCAACTTCATGGGACTAAAAGTCCTGTGTTGAGATAGGACTAGCAATGAGTTGACACAGACAAATGAGTATATCACCATACATATAGGATCAAAAACATATATTTTTTTTAAATACATATATATATATGTCACATCAATATGGTAAGCAGTAAACTCAAACATTCAGAAAATCATCAAGGAGTTTCCTACTCAAATCCCTCTTACTAAGGAAAATCCAGTCCTTAACTACTTTCTGGAAAACAATTTTTATCCTTGAGAGCTTACGCTCTTCCAAAATATTGAACACTCTCGGTGCGATAAATGAGAGATGTTTCTGAGCAAAAGTCGTACGGGTTCTGGGTATGACATAATTCATGCTCTGGGAAAACCTCGTACGGACATTTTGCTGAGACCTCTCCTTATTGTTCGACCAGAAGTGTGTAAGTGCTTATTTTAGGTACAGTTGTCTCATATCCAGCATCTCATGTATTGGAACAGTTGTTCTGACGGGTATGTTGGAGGGCGCCGGAACATTATTCTCGATAACATTTTCTGTGAAATTATGAGCGGCTTGAAAATAGATGCCGCACAACCCCCCCAGCCAGCTATTCCATAGGTTGCCGTGGATTGAAACAGAGCAAAGTACACATTTCTGAGATTGTAAATATCCAGAATGTCTCTAAGAGTGCAGAATAGATGGCACAGCTTTCTCAACATAGACTTCAGTGACTGAACCTGAGCCTCCCATACTAAATATTTTTTTTAATCATGCAATATAATTGGAAAAACACAACTTTATTTTTAGGAAAATGCTCCTTTCGTAGAAGTGCGTGTATTATAACCTCTGTAAATAAATGAAAAAATAAATATTATATTCAGGAATTTCTAACCTTTTCTGATATTTCATTAATAATTCTCAATATGGCGATAGATGCAGCCGCCTGCGCCTTTTGTGTCTGTGGTCATATTGAAAATCACAATACTAGCATCCGTTGCAAATATCAATTTGATAAATGAATATTATTATTTGGTAAAATTGATGTTATTATTGTATCGACCCGTCCGCCATAATGCTGGGAATATTATGGACGCCCGCTGTGTACCTATTGTGTAGAAAGTAGGTGTGAAATGTAATGGACGACTGAAATTGCTGTATTTTGCTTTTCGATAAGAAATAAGTATTTACTTATGTTAGTATAACGTTCAGTGATTCAAAAGGGTTCTACCTATAAGTCTCGAGCAAGGAATTTGACTTCCTGAAATACTGCCACGATGTCATGAAAAAAAAATCACTTCGTTAACATAGTCGTAATTCTAAAAATATATTCCGATGAGTATATTCTGAAGGAATGCGGATGCCCCGATATTTCTTTTTTTTTTTAATTGAGGCAATTAAACTTAGCAATATTACTGTCCACATAGTTTAGTGCTGATTGTAAGAAGTTTAGTGCAAAATAACAGTAAATAATTTGATAGAAATGTTAAATTAAAATTATTGAATATTTTATTCAAATGAACACAAAACATACCTACCAACTATCCCTATCGCTATATTATCACACTCAGATCAACAATCACAAGCATAAAAATGATACAGAGTTTACAGTATTCCATCGTTAAAAAAATATTCTCTAATGATATTTACAAAATAAGGAGTAACAAATGTGTACCATATAAATCTATAAAGGCGCTGCCGGTTCGAGGAATTCTGTGGCTCTGTATCATTTTGGAACAAAGAAAAAGTGATAAATTCAAAAATTTATTGGAACATGGTTATTACACAGGATTCACACAAAATGAAGGTTTGGTGATTCCAAAGACAAGCAACAAATATGGGAAAAGAACTCTTAAATATGTGGTTCCAGTTATGTTCAATTTGTTACCGAACAATCTTAGAAATGGCACTACCAAAAGTGACAAGGGCAAAAGAATAGACTGGCTATTCGATCAGGAGTTTATATATTAATAACATTTAATATTTGTAAATATAGATATATATAAAACAGAATTATAAATATGTTATATTCTCATGGATATTTATATTTTTGTATATATATGTTCAAATGTATGTATGTGACGTATGTGTATGTGTATATATGTATGTATGGATATTTATGTGTGCATGTACGGGTATATATATGTTTATATAGATATGGATATTGATATAAACTTAGATATAGATATAAATATAGATATTCATATAGATATAGATATGGATATGGAAATAGACTATGTTAATAGACTATGTTAGAATATGTCAAGAAATAATGTTTTTTAATAAAATGCTTTGTGCCTATTAAATGTGTACACACTTCTGTTTAAATTTTGGTACTCCGGTTTTGTATTTATTTTTTATCTTATAATTGCGATATCATTTGCTTATTTTTTGTTTTTTTTTTACATTTTTCTAAAAGTTATTTGAAAACAAAAATTATATGAACTTTTTTTTTCGCTTCTTATATTTAAGTTAGTAGTAATAATTATTATTCAACTATGTAGTGTTATCATATGTTTTAATGTAAAGGATCTTTACCGACAAACCATATTTGTTGGCTTGGTGAGTTCTATAAATAAAAAAAAATGTTTTAAAAAAGAATAAAAATGTAATATTGTACGTAAAAAATAAATAAAAAAAAGATCACATTAGCGTGACTTAAATACATAACATAATAATTTTCTTAAATCAACAACTAGTTAAAGGTGAAGTCGGCTAGCAACCAGCAACCATCATGCTCCAGACAGAGCAAAGAGAAAATATGCGCAGCTTTAGCACACATTCGAGCAGTGCTGCGCTGATCTAGCCTCAGTCTAATTAATAAATTGCAGTTTTGACCTGGGGTGCAATTATGAATCTTCTCCATCCCCCAGCCCTAGAGAGTGGTTAATTTGGGGATATTTATTTTTTCCGCGCGACTAATTTTAGCTTCATATATGGCCACGCTGATGATTAAACGTCAACAAATATGAACACGTGAATTCAGACATGATGATTTTCATTTAGAACATTATTGCGACCTTAAGCATTACCCAAAACACTTCATTAGGTTGAATTGACCAAACCGTATTAGTTTTATTTTCGTTTTTAAGCAGTTTCATACACTGTTTGACGTTTAATCATTAGTGAGGCCATTATATGAAGCAGTGTCGTCGCATTAAAAAAATAAAATCTTTAAATTAATCACTCTCTAAGGGGTTGAAAAGATTCAGAATATCACCACTGGCGAGTACGTTTTTTGCTTTGGATTCTTAGTGTTGCCTGCGCTAGCACTGTGATTGTAAAAGTCTTTCTTCATTTTCATTATTTTATGATATAATATAATATTGTCATCGTTTTTTTTAATTTTTAATAGCATCTAAATTACGTGCTGTAGGTCGACCGGCCTTACTTGGTAGTTTGGTGAGGGCGCTAGTATAGGATGGACAATGTTGTCAGATGTAGAAATAATTGCTAATAAAATGTTTTTGTTTATTTAATTTTCTTAGCAAAAATATTTAATTCTGACAGTTTTAATGTGAATATTAAGTAAGCATGCTCTATTCGTAATCAAATTCAAGAAATATTGCAATTATGTTTTTTTATGGAATTTGATTATGCCACGTCTTTCTCGCTTTCTGCATCCATCAATATTAACATTGTAAATCCTTTTAGCCGTTCTCTCGCCGTCCATTCGTTCAACATGTCCAAAACTACTACTGTTTTACTAAATTCCCGTTCACTATTATATTATTATTATATACTGTAGTAGTTTATTAATAAATATCAATTGAATTACAAAGACAAGCGTTTTTCGATTAAACAATGCACTGCCATTAAAAATGTACAATATATACTAGATAAAGTTTATACATTAAAAAAAATTATTTAATAGTAGTGTTAAAACCTGAAAAAACAGAACAATATGAAATTATTAAAACTGACCAAATATATATATATATTTTTTTTAATAAAACAAACACAAAAATACTTAATTTAAAAATAATACAAAACTTGCTTGGAAAAATATAAAAATACTTTAATTCTTAAATTAACGGAAACTGAACAATCCTTTTTTAAACATGAAATAAAAAATAGTAAACGCAGATACAGATTTTTTCCGAAAAAAACACTAACAAGGGTTTATTAAAATAACTATCCTGGCAGCACTAAGTTAAATAATCAAATAACAAAGCTGTTATGGCTGCAGCTCGTCTTATCGGATTTTTAAAGGCGATTAATGGCGCTTTCTGCAACTTTTCTGCTTCACAATATTGTACAACTGCGTAAGCAGTTGTTTTTACATCAACACGCACTACTTTTGATGATCGCGACATATTATTTAATGAATAATAAGAAGTAAATATAGAAATCACGCACAACGTTTCACCCCGAACGACTGTCCGCAACTAAGTTGCAGGGTACGGGGAGCGGCAACGTGGGGGGTGTAAGGGATTTTAGTTATAAAATTAGTCAACTTCCACGTAAGGCTGGTTGACATCTAGCAACGCGCTACCCCAAAAGAGCGTTAAGAATCGTACTGCTGGTCTCGAAATTTCTAAACTGGCATCTTGAGAGTTTCGATATTAAAAATGTCACGACACTCAAAATTTCAAGTTTCGAATGAAGGGCCCTGTCTATAATTCATGGTGTATACTCAAAATACTGTTGTGTAAGTTTATATTTTCTCTCGTCTTCCATGGCTGCAGCTTTTTAAGTAAATATATAAGTAAATACTTAAGTTCAGTGTAAATAAATAGTAAATACTTAAGTTCAGTGTACGAACTGAATCCGATCTTTGTAATTTAACAATGAATAAAGTAGGGGCAAAAAGTTGTATCGACTCGTCACTCGAGCGTATCCGTGCAATTTGTGGGAACCAATAGAAAGTCCCTTCGCGTCCTATTGGCTGATGTATTCGAGCTTATTTTAAATAAATTCGTTTCTGCTTTTTTTTGGCACTAACACTGAATCAAGATTTTTGGCCGAAACATTAGTTAGAAAGATATCTCAACTGAGAAGGTACATTTTTAATAATTTTTTTTATTTCATTCAGAAAACATAGTCATACATAATCAGCATTTAAAACAACGATTTTCTAACATAAAAAGACCAATTAAGTTTTCATAAATTATGCAAAAGATGTTATCATTAAGTGTGACAAAAAATGGGTAAATTAGAAACTCAAGTGAGAAAATAATAATTGTTAACATTTGCGGTTATCATTAGTATCTAATAAATAAAAATACCGAATGCACACTCCGAGCCATCCATGCACACATTGCACACACATGTATACGCACATATAAAACATACACAAACATATACATTTCATGTGGCACATATACATAGCATAAACCACTCAAGATGTACATTCAGCAACTATCCCAAATAATCAACTCCATGAAGAAAGTTTATGTATAAATGCAACGTGCAGTTAAAAATATGAAAGTCTCGTTTCATGATGGCCAGAATTGTAAACATATTAGGTTAAATTTGGATCAGCTACGATGGATACGTAAGTTTTTAACATACCTGATTATTTTTTTTGGTAATGTATTATAAAAAATAATATTAATTTTATATACATATATATCTGTTTTGTGTGGAGATCCGCCTAAGTTTACAATTTTAAGGAGTTCATTTTTTTGTGTCTAAATTTTACAAAAATATATTTCAAAGTCGAAAGTGCAATAATTAATCAACTGAAATGTATTATTTGTTGAAATTTCTTTTGGAAATATTGATATTAAAAAAAAAAAAAGTGTAATCATCAATTCAAAATATTTGTCAACTTACCCGTAGTACGGGTAAGATGATCAAGAATCACGGGTCGGTTGGCAATTAAAAGTATGCACCAAATTTGATTAAATAAAATTACAATTATTTTCCTTGCTATATTTCATTGTTCCTAGACTGGAACTGAAGCGTAAATGATCACCTTTCCTTCCATGCAACAATAATTATCTTTGTATACCCCAATATAGTGCCCTATGTAACACTGGGTGCCGTTAAAGAAATGATAATGTTGATGTACAAGTATAATTTTTATATGTTAATTAAATTATTTTATTTATCCCTATTTAAATGAAAATCGATACTTTTTAAGCATTCCTTTTGCAAACTGTAATTATTATTAACTATGTGTATTAATGTCTGTATAAAGGGATACATTATAAAACACTGCCTCTATTACTCCAATCCTTTTTATTTTTATCTTCTGTTATTTTTTCATGTATGCTAAAGTTATCGGTTAAAATGTTTGTTTGGCTTTGTTTCTATATTTCCCGCAGTTTTGATATATTAAAAGGGCCGTTTCCATGTGGACAATACAATAGATTTGACAATGTTGTATTTTACCAGCTCACGGACAGAACCCTGGGACAATACGAAAATTAAGTGTATTAGAAGAAAACTTAAACACTAAAAACGGAAAAATATTTATTAAAGCAAAAATAAACTATATATAAAAACCTGTCTACCTAAATAATAGCACAATTAAAAACCGTCTCTAAATCTTGCACAAACAGATTTCAATTATACTACTTGACACCTCAAACTAAGCATTCTCTATTGAGTTGGTGAAGCATAATTAGAAATCTAACAATTTTTTTTTTAAATTTTTGGCAAATATCTTAGTAACTCTACTCCTTCAATGGAGATTTCTTAGTTGGCTTCTAATACCCGCAATTCGTCCACGTGAGTGCTGCGAAAATAAATTCACGACGGCGTTTGTTACGAGCGAATTTACGAAAAATATTATTAATTTCATTCCGAGATGTATTGGAATTGTTTAAGGACAAACTAAAAAATAAAGAGGATTTTTTTCTGCCTCCATTTTCGGCAGAATTTGTTTTGAGAGCGACACGTTCACGTCAATCAAATCGCTTTTGTTACACGGTCCTGTCCGTACGTGTTCTCACGACGGCAGTGTGACCGCGCGCGGTGAGGGAGGTAATCATTGTTCCACTGATTAGCCTGCCCGTCTGTCTCGGGACATTTTTTTGTCCTACAATTAGCTGTTTACACGTGGGCAATATGTCGAGTCCTGGAACAAAACAATATTGTTTAGTCAACGTGTAAACGACCTTCAAATGTTTTGTTTCATTTTGTTTATATACATAAGTGTTTAGTATTTTATGATTATAAAAAAAAATTGGCAGGGGAATATACCATTAAATACATAATTAATATATTTTAGGTAACTAACTTTTTTGTACTATAATCAAATTTGATTAGGCCAGTCTGTCTCTGACGCGACAAACTTCCACATACATATTTTGTATAGAATGTACCTACTCAATATACAACTTAGGTGTGTGTGTACATTAACTAACCAAGATAATTACTTCACATTAGAGGCGTTTAACTAACCCCACCTATCACGTCGGAGTATTCTCATTAGCCACGCCCATTGACATAAATATTTGCCATTTGCTGTCGTTTAATTAATTTAATTACCTCCACAAGTTGTAATACACTGTCTCAAATAATTTAGATACTACATTTAAAAGTACCCACATTTAAGCAAGCCTCTCAAGAGGTCCTCTCAAGTCCTCAAGGAAATCACATCATTTGCAAATTATGACTTTTCTGCACGTTTTCACAAACTTATTTACATGTTTTTGTACTTTTAAACTACTTTTAATTACTTATATTGTATATGTATATTCAATAAATATATTGCTGCTCTTACTATAATGTGTCATTAATTTTGAAGATGTTTTTAAATTGACTTAATTTTATTGTCTTATTCAAAGATTCTTCTCATCGTTTCTTTGAATCCCTTAAAATATGTATGTGTATATTTATGTTTTTCCTTTTAAAAAAATGTTATTATTATTTTATATCATTTTTACATCTTAGCATGTTTTTCATTCTTTATTTTAATTCCTAACTTTTAATTACTTTTACAAATTTTCTTCATTTTTTTACTTTAATTTTAATTTTTAAACAACTTCTATTTATGTTTTTTTTTCCTTCTCGTTTTTGTACTTTAATCAATAACCTTACATATAATTACTTTATAATATGAAAACTTCACTGGTCTATTAGAGCTAAGTCTAACTGTGTAAAATATAAAACTATGTAACTGTACTGTATGTTTCCTAAATAAAAGAAAATAAAAAATAAATAAAATAAAATCAAAAAGCAAAATGGGTATTTATAAAATAATATTATTTTATCATCGTTTCATGCTCACTAGACTGAAGTTGACCTTTACAGGGCGAAAACGCTATTTTGTGTAAGTAGAAATTTATCAAGTATTTTAATTTATAACTTTTATGAAAATTTAAAATACATATTATTATAATAGGTAATACTTGGTATACTATACAATATACTTAACAACGCTACAACGACTTACCTAACCATTTGAACAATTACGCTGGAGACAAATAGCCAGACGAGACATAACATGACTAGACCTTTTAATGTTTCTTATTTAATATTATTGTAATTAAATATATTTTTTACTTTGTGGTATGACATTTTACACTTATGTGTTTATAAATTTGTATAAACCACTTTAATTTTGAGTTACACTTCGACCGGTTTCGAGGTTACTACCTTATCGTCAGGAATTAAATTAACTTATAATTACACAAATCATCTTATATCCGAAAACCTTATTAATTACGTGGTTTTACTCACGAAACACGTGTAAAAAATTTGCATGTCAATAAAAATTATTTTCGTTTAGACAATTTAGAACGATTAGAAATTAGTAAAGCCATTGATCAAAAATATTAAATAATCAATTAAATTTAACTTCGAGTCCTCTTTTAAAAATATTCTCGTTATGAATCAATTTATCTTATTTCTCTCTCTTTCTTTCATTTTTCTGTCTCTCATACAATAGTTTATGATATAAAACAGCTACGCGTGTAATTATAGGTTAGTTTAATTCCTGACGATGAGTTAGTAACCTCGAAACCGGTCGAAGTGTAACTTAAAATTATAGTGGTTTATACAAATGTATAAACATATAAGTGTTTCTTATTTAATTCTAATAGATTTTTATAAATAAAAAAATAATAATTTAAAAAATGTAATTACATTAAGAATTGTCAAAAAATATTATCTTTATGTTAAACTAAATTTGCATTTAATTGCATAAATATTGAAATTATAAAAAAATTATGTATCTTCAAACATTCTCAGAATATAAAATGTTGTGCAGTGAGTAAAATGATATCTTAACCTAATCAATTACATGTAAAAAGCTCTGATATGCCCATATTTCCCTATTTTCTTCTCCAATAGTTGTCTGTCATTGTAAATATCAACTTTGACAAACGTCCCAGGGGTTTAATTCCCACTGGTGCCTGCTTGTCTACAAACTGAAATATTGTTGATTTAATTAACTGGTCTAAGAAGATGAATAAAAACTCAAAAGTTGCGAATTTTCAGACTTTCTTATTATATTTTATAATCTTACCTACGTGAATAAAGGTTTTAACTCTTTTGATTCACAACAATCCACCGATAAGGAATGGAAGAAGTATGCACATATAAACAGAAGCAGAATGATGCTTAGGCTATCAGTGAGAATCGGTCTAACCCCAAAAATAATATTTAAACAGTGATTACTTAAGCCACCCTAAAGTAGGTCTTTATTACTGTAAATACCTATGCCTCCATATTTCTTTCTCAAAAAGATCTAATGCATTAATTTTCATCGCTACATTTCCGGGTAACCGATCTTATGGAACGGCCGAATAATTACAATCTGTGCAATTTATGGGTTTCACTGATCTCCGTTCCGTTATCAAATATTGCATAATGATTAAACATTTATTGAACACATAATATTATATTCCCACAGTTGGAGATTGAACAAAATAATACCTAAATTGTAATACGTTAACACTTATTATTTGTAATTATTAACTTTGCACCATTATTTTTCTCCAGCCACGTATCATTCAACTGCCCCTGAAGCTAATGATAGTCATTTTGTAATGATTTGTACATAGGTTGACCATTATTCTACGTTACAAAATCGGCACTGCTAACCCTTTTGAACTCATTTGGTAACGCTATTGAAGAAAAACCAGAGATGTTTAAATCGAAGGTGATAATGTAAATTATTACCAAGATTTAAAGCGTTAACTTTTTAATAAATGTTAAGACTTAAATCATACAATCAAGAATAGCCCAGAAGGAGCGTAAAATCATTTTTGAATACATCGGACTGTGTCGAAAAATCCCCCCAATTCGCCTCACTTTCACCGCGCGCATTAGTGAAGTTGCCGCGTAATGTTGCCAAATTGGAAAAATATAATCACAACACAAATGTAAGATAAAAAAAAGCAATTTGTTAATTTCTCTAAAACTATATTGTACTCGTGGAAACATTGATTGACACAACAGAGTAGAAAAGTAAAGCGCCATTTCATAAAAGATATTTAATTCATGAACTTTGAACTTAAAATATATAACAAATTTTATTTTACATAAAACTGATATTTTTATATCATCTTAAATAATATTTGGTGTTTTAAAGATAAAGTCGGTCAAATATCTACGATAGAGTTGTTTAATCCGAGATCCAATTTTCATTAGTACTCTCATTAAATGAGCATAGAAGGGTAAAAAAATTTACTACCCTGGTAACACTAATGAAATGTCCATTTTGTTTTCTTCGACAATCTAACAGATGGAAAAATGATTCAATTTTTAAGTAAAGCCTTTGCTACTTACACATGCATTTGCTAATTACACATGAAATGTGATCCCATCCTGTTCCTTTAAGATCCACCAGTATTTCTACACTTTAAAACGACACAACACGGCAAAGTCGAATTCTAATCGGGAGTTGCGTACTGAGCGACGTCTACAAAGAAACTAATGGGTCAAAACGTATAACTACTATTTTTAGAGTAGTCGCCTTCTGTTTGATGTGCGTATGCGGTTTCTGGACTATTCTTAATTCTATGACTTTAAAGAGGAAGCGAGATATGTATGCAAAGATAGAGTGATGTGGCGTTCTATCCTCTCTGCCTTCCCTTACGGGGAACGGCGTGATGGTTTGTTTGTTTATTGTTTGTAGAAACAGAGAAAGTGCTCATACAAAGTTGCTCAAATAATTTAATCAAATAAAGAATGGGAAATATGAAAACAATCAGGAAAGCAGAATGCGTCTGAATTAATAACTAATCATATAGCAATTGAAATAACTATATTTTTATTTCAATTTATTTTTCAATAATATTTACAAAATAGTCTTAAATTAAAGTCCTGCTGAGTTGCATACATACAAATCGTCAGCAGGTTCTTATAAATTGCATCGATTATTTATACTAAATATTTTTTCTTGAAAAACATTACATATTACATTATCAAAAATTAAAAACTATCTCTAATACAAAAAACATTTTTCTATTAACCATAATTTGAGCAAACGTCTCACTCCTTTATTTAACTCGGTATTATTAATATAATTTGGTTACATGTTAAATATTTTAGGTATACTGTATTGCAGTGTCCTTTTGCCATATGTATTGCAATGTCTAGGCTAGCATATTAACAGCTAGCCCTTCCATACTAGTAAACTTGGTGGTGTAATCATGTACCAACTTGTGTTTATACTCGGAGTGCGACGCATGCTGATAAATTAATTTGTACCAAAGTCGAGTCCTGTCAGATAATTTATTTACATATTCATACATCAATGATATTGAAATATTTTGTCTCTGGCGGTATACATCTTTATGTAGTAGCAATTTGATCATAGAATTTTGCAAAGTTTGAATAAAATTTCTATTAGTTTCACTTGATAACCCCCAGGTGGATTATAATATAAGTAATAACTAGTTTTTTTACGACTATCCATTTTTTTATTTTATAAATTTATTGTAAAAAAATAGTATACATACGAGTACTTAATAACAGGAAATCTATATAAATCTAATTAATGTAAAATGAAAACGGAGTATTCTCTGTTTATGATAGTCTCCATCTAACATGGCTCAGCCTGTTCTAAGATGGAGATTTTTTATCTTTAGAGTATAAGTAGTCCTATACTAATAAAACGATAACATAAAATAAATAAAAATTATACTATTTAATTATAAATGCCTAGCTTATCAAATGTAAGAAATTAAAAATCGTTATTATATGTGCCAAGAATACATGTTACTTGAACATAAATAATATAGTATAATATATAATAAAAAACAATATAAAGGAATGAAATACATAAAAATATAAATAATATGGGTACCAATTATATAAAGTAATACGTGTTTTAATTTACATATATTTTTCAAAAAAATCTCTCGCGATACTATTTATATGTGCAGTTATTTTTATTTTAAAATTTGTTTTACATTTTGAGTCTTTTATATTTAGCAATAAATCATTAAATATTTTTGGAGCAATTACATTGTATTACTTTTTACCAAAAGCATTATATTAATCGGTTGGGGTGGTGCAAGTGATACAGTTTTAAATAGTGTATTTGTTGCACAAAAATCAATAATTAAAATAATACTCAGAGTCCCGATACAGACATCTACTGAAGAAATATTCCATAAATCACAACTTATGATACCAAAACAATTATACGCTAAAACAATACTCACTTATAGATTCAAAAATTACTCTTACTCAAATGAAAGACATAACCCCAACGATACATCACATACAAATAATATAATCACTAGATCCTCAACACATAGACAACTTAAACAAATAAAAACTAAAACCACTTTCGGACGAAGGGATTTTAAGTATTATACAATTAAAATCTATAACCTACTTCCACTATCTATTAAAACAATTAGTTACGAGAAAATATTTAAAAAGGCCATAAAAAAATGGATAGTGGAGCTAGGTAGAAGTAAAATGGATTGTCTCATTCGCCCATACCAATATTGAATCAACTGCTTCACAAGTGTACAGCTTATGTTAGGTTTTTGTTATTTTCTTTGTGTGTTTTGTAATATAAATAATATAGCTGTACATAAATACCTTGTTTATAAAACTGTCTGAATATTTGTTAATTATCTTAATTTTTTTAAGTTAATCTTTATTGTTTATTCTTAAATATAATTTAAAAAAAGTATATTGTTAAGTGTTCTCGGCACGGGAAACCCCAGTGAGGTCACATTTTTTTTTATTATTAACTATAGTTTGTAAGCAAAAAATATAAATAAATAAATAAAATAAATTACATTTCCTCATACACTTATATCGTTTATACCTATTGTATTTTACTAAAAAAAATATATTTTTATTATAAATATTTTTTTAGAAACAGATAATGTCTCATTTAGACCGCCACATGCAGTCAACCTATTTTTACGTGTGCCTAGTATTGGTTGCGATTACAAATGAGGAGATTCATCGCAAGCAGGTGGATAACCTTGAGGTGACAAGGGGCGTTATATACTTTACCTGAATATTGTACGGCTGTGTGTCAACATCCGTGTCAGAGCCAGGGGTCAAAGTGGTGATCTCGAGAGTCGGAATTGTGAAATGACCCTACAGTTGATTATTCACACCATGACTTCACCTGAGATCCACACCGGGACATCCGAATATATACATTTACTAGTTATTCTCTATGATTACCGAATGGAGCTTCTCGCTACTATCCGTGGCCCTGTTATAGGTCCTGTCGGATATACAGATCTGGTGGCTTCCAAAAAGAATTTCAAGGCTTTTAAAAAGTTTTGTAATCATTTCGGCGAATTGATCATGTCCAATCAATTTAATCCCAGTCAGTGAATGATTCACTTCCCTTTTTTTTCAATCTAATGAAGTACATATTATGTACTTCTAGATTACTTTCTTTCAGCACAAAGATGCTTAGGATACCAGATTACAGAGAGCTCCTTCGGGCAGCCTTTCTCGTTTGACAACGAGCAAATTTTCCGTGTATATAGGCACCGCCAAGGAAACTTATGTCCTCAGATGCGGTGTGCGGTATGTGGTGGGCAAGTTGTTAGTTATTCTTGGTTTGGATTATTGATGTCTCCATACTTAGCTAAGTTTAGGAATCCTCAATAATTTTATGTGTGAAACATAAGATTTTAGATTTTTTTAAATCTGCCTTAAATATTTATCATTCCCAAAAAGTGCATTGCAGCAAAATGTGATTAAATTCAGCATCGTCATTCCGCTTTCCGCACCCAGTGGTTCATAGGGCAATGCATTAGTAAACCAAATGCAGCGTATTTCAATCATCCGTTACATGAAGGTAAGGCAATTAGTCCCGCGCTTCAGGTGCCAGTCCAGAAATAATTAAATATTACAGTCGAAACAACCTTTCGAAATCAATATTTCACGTCCATCTGATAAAAATCGAACTCAGGACCTCAAGAATGGTAGACGAAGATGGCAAACATTACACCACGAGAAGGGCTTATCTCCACTTGATTCTCTTTTTCAGGATTTTTATCTGAAAGTAGCCATCGACTCAAAGAGGGTTCCGGTTCTGTCTCGCGCACAGAACTGTATTCTTTATCCGCCTGAACTCGGATAAATCAGATTCAATAAATGTTTTGTAACTATTATATATTAAGGCAAGACCATTCGCAAACTCTTTATCGTGCTGAATTCAGATTTTTTACGATTTCAGAGTTTGGTCACTATTGTTCTCAGCAAATGAAATAAGCGCTGATACTAACATATTACAACACAGATGAAGAACATTTTAGATAACTTAATATATAAGTCTAGGCATTTACTTCTTTATTAGTGTTTTTTTTTTTCTTTTTTCGTTTCTTTTCTTAATTATTTTATAAGTAAAAAATATTTCTCTTTATCATTTTTTTTACATCATTATATATTTTTATACATAAACATATACTATTTACCTAAATATTAGTTTTCAATAATAATACATATTTATATATATTTTTTTAATGTTATTCAAAATTTGCTTCTTAGTTATTTTTTTAATTGGTTCAAAGTATTTCTAATACCAAATTATATTTTTTTATCCATAATTCTACAACTGGTAATATTTTATTATTTTATATAGTTTATATTTCTTAGACTTTCTAAATTAATCATATTGTTTTAAATGCTCTGTATTACTTATAATTATGCTTACATGTATGTATATTTAATTGTATTTGTAACTAATATGTAAAAGGCACTAAGTGCCGTTTATTTCAATAAAATAAAATAAAATAAAATTTACAGGTCTTATGACCTGTCATTGGCTGGTTTAAGTGGCTACTTTACACACCGTGTAACATTCACCATTCTGCCCGTATTCGAACATCTTTATCCCTTCAAATCTTTCATCTATTGATGTTTGTGAAGTCAAAGAGCGGAAACCTTTATTAATGCGGGTAAGATTCGTGTAATTGAATTATTTCACCTACATACTAGACCACGCCTAAAAAATTTATTTTTTCAATTTCTATACTTCTTCATGGACCAGGTGTGACAGGTCCTATGCCCACTAGATGCCTAGACTTGTATATTACCTTCTCCAAAATGTTTTTCATCTCTTTTGTAATATGTTAATATTAACAGATCCCAGGGAGTTGAATCCAGTTCTTGTCTACGAAAATTTGGACAAACTCAAAATATACCAACTTCAGCACAACAGCATTATACTTAAAAAGGAATATTTTTCTTTAATGAAATGAACAAAGATAATAAAAAGTACAGTCAGGAATACAATATATTTAAGAAAGAAGTGAAAAGTTACACTCCCCATTATGTACACAAGAATTTATTGTTTACATCTTTTACGTAATGGGAAACGTTAATGTAAATATACGTATTTAATTAATGTAAAAAAATGTATTTAGTAGTAATATTGCATCTTTATTCGTTACCTGAATAAAAAATCATCATCATTCATCATTCCCTTTCCGCACCTAATGGTGCATAGGGCACTGCATTGGTACACCAATCGCAGCGTATCTTGATTATTTTTTTGAGACATGAATGTAAGGTGATCAGTCTTACGCTTCAGGCACCAGTCCAGGGACTATGAAATATTCTAGTCTAAAAACACCTTTTCAAATAATATTTCATATCAACCTTTTCGGGAATCGAACCCGAGACATCTTGCATGGCAGGCAAATGCGCTGACCATTACACCATGAGGCCGACAAAATATTTTTTTTTTTTTAAAGGAAATATTTGCGAGATTACGATTTACTCAAATATTATATTTTGACTGCCGTTTTCAACGAGTTGTAAATAACTCAGTATTAGGAAATGGGAATCAAGTTGTGTTAAAGTGGAATTAATTAATATAATATAATAATTAAAAAGTTTGTTGAAGCGCTGATACTTTAGAATTGGAGTTTCAATGCTTTTCCCTGTGCACCACTAATTGCAAATAAGGGGATAATTATGATGATAGCTTTAACCAACTTTATAATGACAGACAAGTATCACATTTAAAAGACAGTCTTATTAATTAATTAATTATTAATGTTATCTTGAAAATGTATTTCTTGATAAAACCCAGTAACGTTGTTCAACTCAATTATATACTATCTCTATTAAACAACTTATCGATTGTGTTTAGTAAAAGGAGATAACGCTACTTTCAGATTTAAAATTACGTTTTTATACTGATCTTACAATAATTATTTTAAGTCTTAAATTGTTGTCCCAGTTAAAGTGTGTTAAAAAGCCACACTAACTAACCAATGACTAGTCGTAAGCTCTGTAAATACCTAGACTCTTAAATTATTTTCTTAAAAATTGTAATATACATTATTTTTAAAGTGTTGCTTATTTTGCAATTTTTTTTTCGCTGTGAAATTCTTCTAAAAAAATATTTATTAATTAACTTTTTGTACATAATTTTATTTGTACATTGGCGGGCTTATTGCAAAAAGACAATTTCTTCCAACCAACCAATCAATTAAAATTTTATTTTTATAATTCAGGTTACATAACACATTCAAAAGAAAATAAAGATTAAAAAGCTTAAGATAAATAAAAATAGAAATAAACTTATTTGTTTATAAATTACCTTAAATCAAAACTTTTACAAACAAACAACAAACAAACCATCACGCCGTGTCCCCTTAAGGGTAGGCAGAGAGGATAGAACGCCACAACCCTCTATCTTTGCATACAGATCTCGCTTTCTCTACATTCATACATCTTCTCATGCACGCGCGCCGATTATTCCGACTTTTGACATCTCCATCTTTAAGTATTTGTTGGATTTGGTCATGCCATGTCTTTCTTGGTCTTCCTCTATTTCTTATCCATCAACATTCGCATTGTAAATATTCTTAGCCGTTCTCTCGCTGTCCATTTGTTCTACATGTGCAAACCAGCGCAGAGCTCCTTTCTAGATTTTGTCGATAATGCTTGTCTCAGCCTTACATAATGTACGGATCTCAACATTTGTGCATCTATCGTACATAGTTTTACCACTCATTCGCCTGAGAGATCGCATTTCGACAGCATTCAGCCTACTTTCATCCCTGTTTTTCCAAGTCCAAACTTCGCTCTTATACATCAGGGACGGGACCAGGACTCCGTTGTGAACTGCCAATTTTGCTTCTTGTGACAAGCATTTTTTTGCCAAGGTCGATTTAAGTGCACCGTTCACTCTGTTCCCGGCACTCACCCTCCTTTCAATATCTTTCTCAGTCATTCCATCCCTATTGAACATACTTCCCAGATACACAAATTCCTATACTTGTTTTAGTATAACTCCATTCACAGTGATTTCACATTTAGTCATACTTTAATTTCTTTCAAAAACCATCACATTCGATTTATCGACATTCATCAGCAAATCGCTTCTCTTGCATACATCGTAGACCTTTGTTACTAAAAAGAGGAAAGAGGAAAAAGGAAAGAAGGAGAGATTAATGAAAAGAAAGGAGATGTTTCTTCGGTCAAAAAGAGGAAAGAGGAAAAAGGAAAGGAGGAGAGATTAATTAAAAGAAAGGAGATGTTTCTTTGGACGGGATTTAAACTGAGATAATGTAGTAACATCTTTGATGGTGGATGGGAGATGAGGCGAGCCGCACGGACACTATATGAGTTAGAGGAGAAAGAGGAATTGTGGATGGGTATTAAGAGAGGACTTGATTCTATAAAATGCTGCGAACGCCTAGTTGTATTCCACCGGCAACATTACTGACTGGTTCAACTCGTAAGCGTCTACGTCGCGAACCCCGGGCAATGGGATCACACTCATAACGGTGTGATCACAGCAGATAACGAGAGGATGAAAGGCGAGTTTTTGGCGCCTCAAAACCAAAATTAACCGGCTAAGGGAAGGTAATCCTGACATAAAATCCACTAGAGAAGGCAACGGGAAACCACTCTGGTCATCTTTTCCCAGGAATCACTACGGCAAGTACATCAATAAGCAGTTATCCTGGCTGCGAAATGTAAAATAAGCGCAGGACAGATACATATATATACATCTACAATATTTTATTGTTAAAATTCTCGAACGGTAGCTCAATATAACTGACCTATTTTTAGACTACAGAATGCCGGGAATGAATATGCATCATATTTTGATACATTTAGTTTATCTCTGTCTAACTTTAAAAATAAAGTGACCAACATATTTTTATCAAAAAGATCCAATCAACTTCAGGAGATTGGGTTGGAATAGTCATAATTTGATTGATTAATGTATTTTGTTATTGTATAATTTCTTTAAAATATATATGTATTTCAAATAATTTATAATGTGTATAGTACGAGTATATTAATATTTCATACTTGATTTTTTTATTTCTAAGCACTCTTTATACCACATACATGTAAATGTCATAAATGCCGTGTATAAATAAATAAATAAATAATATGCTTTCGCTGTAGTGATCGCCAACGTCGGGGGGACCCGGCAAGGCACTAGAAGAAGAAGAATTAAGAGAGTGTCTTGAGAATTAGAACGAAGAGGTAAACCATGAACTCATAAGCGTTGAAATTTTCTGTATTTATTAATATTATTATAAAAATGTATTTATTAATATTTCGCTTGGATGGATTCTTATATGAATCCGCTGCCTTGAAAAATGGCTGCGTTTTATTCCGACTTTTACATTATAGTATTTTAATGAACTGAAATTACTGTACGCGTAATTTTTCGGTCAGTTTTGTAAGTACCTTTGGGATTAAAATTCAATCCCAAGTTTTTTTGTCTTGCCCCTTTTTACCCAAATACTCTCCATACGAACGTTTTTACTCGTCATCATTGATTAGATTCGCAAGATAAATCATCTCTCATTAATAAAATTTTCCCATAGGTCTGTATTATGCATTATAAGCATCTATTTAAGCGGTTTACCTTATCCTTGGAGTATCTCACAGCACAGCGTTGATACGTACATAATTGATGCAAGATTGGCCGAATAATGAATTATGATTTGCCATACTACGTGTGACGTATTCAACTTATTGAGTTTGCTTTTCAAAAAGGTTTTTTGTTGCAGCGGCATTGAGCTAACTATTTAATGATGTAATGCAATCATCATTTATAGCAATGATCCATGCAAGAAGGAAAAGGCTTAATCATTAGTCATTTCATTCATTTACTATCGAAAGTGAAGAATTACTGGAACTAACATCACAGTGGGAGCGGATTTTATCGTTCATTTGAAATAGAAAACAACCGACGGTCTCGATAAGAAAAAAATATTATTGTTTGGTTATTCTGTACTGGGCAATGTAATTTTTAATGCCGACTTACGGAATAAAATAAATTTCCTTCTTCAGTTTCGCAAATTCACCATTATGCGTTTAATTTTCATTGTCATTATTTCATCTCAGTTGAGATACCAATGTTGTTTCCTTCGTCTTTGTTGAGATATTAATTAATGTATTTATTTATAAAAAACATTTTATATTTTAAAAATTGACACAAAAAACACTCTGACAATTTTTGCTTGTATTGAGAGTAGGCTCAGTATATGAAGTGTCGGCAACCAGAAACATTAGTATGCCTAATGTTGCGATCGGTTCCTATATGGGCAAATGCCTGTTCTAAGAAATCGATTTGTTGCGACAAATATGTTTATCGAATATGTTTCCAATAAATAAAAATATAATTGAAGAAATAAAAAAATAATTATTGCCCAAAAGAGAAAAAAATATATATGTACAGTTTACGTTAATATATAAAATAAAAAAAATGAAAAATATATATAAATATGTACATATGTAAAAAAAAATAATACGTTTATAAATGATTCCGCTAGTACCGCTCTAATGGAGCAAAATTATATTATTTAGAAAGGGAGTTTGCTTAAGATGTTTTAAGTATTGTGGAGTTTGTTCATTCTTCGAAAATGAGTATAAAAATCACAAAATAATAATTATCAAAAAAAAGTTTGTACAAGAATTACGTAAAAATCTGATTTATATTTATTTTTTAAATCAGTCATACTGGGGATGTTTATTCACAAAAAATACCATCTCAGAACGGGCTGAGCCATATTAGAAAGAGACTAGCCTAACCAGAGGAGATGATACTCCGTATTCATTATTTATGTTCACTTAGGGCCTATTTCACCACCTCTGAGTAAAGTATTGAATAACTAACCATCACATAACTTAATCCGATGATTAATGTCCCGATTACCGAGCAACGGTTTCACGACCTATGAGTATCCTTTGATTTGCTAAAAAGATACATTGTGTGGCAACGTCGTATTTAAACGATCTAGGCTCACGTCTGACAACGTGACAACGTCTACTGCTAGCTTTCGTGTGTTGTTTATTGTATTCGTTCATTACTTTGGGAGTCGCACGTGTTTTTTAAAAACTGCATTATAATGGAGAATAAGCGCGAAGGGGTGTAAACTTTAGTACTGAGGAATGCGAAGTACTAATAAATTTAGTTTTGCGCCACAAAAATGTGATTGAAAATAAAAAAAATCGACAATGTTTTGTGGAAAGAAAAAATTTCAGCGTAGAAATCAATAGAAGCGGAGTTTAACGTGTGCTCCAAATCCAACCACTTTTGGTTATACAGAAAATCGTCCACAAGCTCTATCAGTTCCATAATTTATAAAAACACACACTTTCCAAACTAACAAATCGAAACACAAACCCTCTTTGCCGGCTGTCAAATTGTTTTGCCGCCATTTTATTTTTTCTCTAGGTTATGATTAGCAGTCGATCATAGGGAAGAGCTTTGAGTAGTTTACTCAGGGACTTACTCGCCGAATAGCGCTACTTAGCGGTGGTGAAACAGATTATTTGTTTTACTCGACGAATAGTTCTAATCAAGACTTTACTCAGAGGTGGTGAAATAGGCCCTTAGTGCAGTGAACATCCATATCTGGATATCCAATAAATTTATTAATAAAATTAAAAGTAATAACGCCTTCATAATTGTTTCTTTTTTTAACAAAAATTTTGATATTTTTTTAGTGCTGAAGTCTGGTAAAAAGTAATAAAATCACACCATTTTGCCATTTGAAACGCAGTTCTTTCAAAATCGCGCCATTAAAAATAATGGTTTTTCAAATTGATTAAATAATTTATTTTTGATAAATAATATGTTCGACTTAAATGTTTTTCATAACTAAACAATAATTATTTTTCGACCGGCAGATTTTGCTTGTTGAAATTTTGAGTAAACCTAGGTACTTTGGTATTTGTGCGAAGACTGGGTATTTAAGTAATCTTTGTTCTTGTGATTTAAAATAGTAAATTGAATAAAAATATCTATTGATGCAAAATATTTTTTTTAATTTAGAAAGAAATACAGTAAAACTTGAATTATCCGGATTAATGAGTGCCTGACGTTATCCGGACGTGCAGAAATCCGAATTATCGAATGAACTATTAAATGAGGGCAATGTTTTTTTAAAAAAGGCAAAATTTACTTTAAGATCACCTTTTTATTTCTTTTGAAATAACACAGCGAATTGGAATAACAAATACAAAGTTACTTGAACATGTCTAGCAAAGTCAACTGCTTTGACGAAGAAACTTGTTTACTTATTTATTTATTATTACGGCTTTATTGTTCATTTCCTGATAACGAGCCGACTATTTGGTAGTCCGGATGACTGGAGTTCAGATAAACGGAGTTCTACTGTACAAACATTTTACTTTATACAATTTTTTGGTGATTTTCTTCAATTCTACGTTAAATCGTGACTTCATAATTCTTTAAAAACAACAGTAAGTTAATAAATATTTTTACCCTTATTTACGGAATCGTGTTTTTTAAATTTATTTTTTAAGAAAATTTTGTTTATAAATATTTTATTTCTACAGTTTGTTTTTAGGAAAATTTAACGCCTTCGAATGGCAAATATAAAGATACCTATATTTAACAAATTACAACAGAGATGGAGAATACCTTCAGTAAGAGATATGGAAGTCTAGGCATTTACAGGGCTTATGACCTGTCACTAGCTGGTTTAAGTGGCCACTTTACACATTGTGTAACATTCACCATTTTGCCTATGTTAGAACATCCATATTTCTTTAATTCTTCCATTTGTTGATTTTAGTGATGTTAAAGAGCTGAAACCTTTATTGTTGCGAAGAGATTCATCTGACTGAATTATTTCACATACCAGGCAACGCCTGAAAACAATTTTTCAATTTTCAAACATCTTCTTGGAACAGTTGGTTTCATTACAATATTTTAGTTTGTCCAAATGTTTGTAGACAAAAGACTGGATTTCACCCCCTCGGGAGTCATTAACAACAGGGATGGAGAATACCTTCAATAAGGGAATATGGAAGTCTAGGCATTTACAGGGCTTATGACCTGTCACTGGCTGGTTTAAGTGGCCACTTTGCACACTGTGTAACATTCACCATTTTTCTACAAACATTTATTTATTTTACATAAACGGCATAAATTGCCTTTAACAAATATTAAACATAAATATGAAAAAAAATAAAATTACATATATAAAAACATAACAAAAAATTATAAAATTGCATAACTATAACAATAGTAACAAGTAGGTAAATACACATAAGCAACCAAAAATATTAAAGAAAAAAATACATAAATATAAAAAGGAAAAACATTTTTAAATATATAGAAAAGTTTAAGAATAATATTTCGAGAAAAAAAAAGAAATCAGACTCGTTTTATAACGCATGTGATAGTTTGTTCTAGAACGTGCAGAACAAAAAGGAGATCTGTGGCGGGTATGTCGACCAGGTACACGGAAACACACCAACTCCAGCAAATCTGGACAGTCAATTAATGAATTATCACCTTAAAAAGTAATATTAGGTCAGTTAGGATTGCTCTATAAGTCAAGTTTATAATTACAATTGTGTTTTAAATGCAACAAATTTGGAAATATATTATGTACATAATATCCGTGTACGAAATAGTCAAACAAGTTTCATTACACGTGTACTTGACAGATCTGTCACAAGTGTATAGTTTATTCCGCGAATTTCCCCAGCCTTTTTGACTTGCAAATTCTCGGCTTAGTTCAATGGAGAGACGTATGAAAGTGCATCCAAGGAATTCGTTCTAGTACATTACGTACAACAACTTCTACTGCATCTCAGCTCTCTAATGACGCCATATAGAGAGTATCGCGGTACGTTATTATACCTAATTGTCGTCCTCTAATATGCAATTTATCTGGAGAGAATTGAACCCTAATCTGACCTAGCCATTACTCTTTAGCGGTTTCCACTGATGAAATGTCGCTAATTAGTACACACGTGCATCAATCACTTGTATAACACTTTGATATCTTAATATGCAAATTTGCTAACCCCTCCCTTTTTTTTACTTTTTCTAGTATTTCATTTGTTCATAAATGTAATGTTTTCAATAATATTTTGAGTACATCTAAATGTTTGTAGACAAGTCTGGATTTCACTCCCTTGGGAGTCATTCCCTTATTACTTCATCATTTATTATATTAATCAATATATTTTTTTGTGTTTGCTACATATTATTTGATTTAAATTATTTATTGACAATTCTTGATGGAATTCCATTGTAATGATGTAATAACTTATATTTACATGTAAGTTAGTAATTTAAAAATATTTGGTACACTTCCACCTATTTGTTTGACCAATGGTGAGTATTATGCAGTAAAAGAATAAGTTATATAAAACTAAATATTATCTTAAGTGTGGGTACATTTAAAAAATAAGTTCTAAGTATTTTAAAATTAATAACTCACATGTAAATATAAGTTATTACATCATTTGTTAAATATGTATATATCGTCAGGTTTCTGGAACAAGTTTCTAACTATTTTTTTGAAGAGTGAATCTCTACATAACTGGCATTAAATAATCTTTGTTTAAAATGTAAACAAAAAAAAATGTTTTTTTATAAAAAAAGACATGTTTTATAATATTCTACTTGTGGTTTTATTTGAATTATTGGTTTAGGATGAGCTTTAAACTTTAATAGTGCAATATCTCACAAGTATTGTGTTAGTAACCAACTTGTCCCGGTCAAAAGTCCGTGGTTCGAATCCCACTCTACCCTAACTTGATTTCCATTTTCGAATAGTGAGTTATTTACAACTCTTTTTTAATGTATTTCAACAGAGAGGGAAAACATTTTTGAGGAGGGAATATGAAAGTCTAGGCATTTAGAAGGCTTATGGCCTGTCATTGGCTGGTTTAAGTGGCCACTTTACTCAAAATTCAAAAACGTTTTCCCTCTCTGTTGAAATAAATTTAAATATAAAAAACTCCCTAGGGAAGAAATCCAGCAAGTCTGCAAGCATTTGGACATACTCAAACATTGTTGTATTTACAACTCGTTGAAAATAAAATATTTTTGTAAATTATGAGAACGCAATAAAAAAATATTGACAAAATAAGTATAAAATTTAAATGATTTGTACATACATAATTAATAAAAACGTTTCTTTTTTAATAGAGTGAAAACTCGTGTTTTCGAAAAAGGAGGGAGTTACATTTATTTTTATTTTAACGTATGTGCATAGTGTAAATATATCTACTTGTATTATGTTTTTTTCTCATTTCATTTTTACTATCTAAAACGTATCATATTATAAAAAAAACACAATTTTCTGCTTTATGGAGTTCAGGATAGGGTGGGTCTCGGGTGTTTTTTTTAATTTAGATTAAAATGTTTTTATATTTACTATTGATTTTAAGATTTCTGTAAGATCATTAATTTTTTTTTTCCAGTAAATGATTTAAAGCTGCAGTTATATTGCATCTGTGTAAAGTCAAATAATTTGGAAATCTAGAGTTTCAAGAATTTTGTAAATTTGTTGGTATTTTTTCTTTGAAAATTTGTATGATAGATGCTTATTTAAAGACTTCATCAATTGTGGGTATATCCAGTTCTTTTAAAATTAATTTTAAAATGTAAGTTCTGGTCTTTTTAAATATAATTTTAGCGATGTTTTTTTGGGCAATCAAAAGTAGACGTAAATTAATTTGGGGCACATCGTAGAATAGGCACATACCTACATGTAATTTATACAATTCATCAGCCGGTAAAATGATGTTCCCATTACTAGTAGGTATATTATGTTTAACATTTTATTATATCAACTATGTGAATATTGAATAGAATTGCACACTTAAATAACTTCAAAGAGCGATCAAAAGTGGACGTAAATTAATTTGGGAGCACATAGTAGAATGGGCACATACCTACATGTAATTTATACAATTCATCAGCCGGTAAAATGATGTTCCCATTGCTAGTAGGTATATTATGTTTAACATTTCATTATATCAACTATGTACATATTGAATAGAATTGCACGCTTAAATAACTTCAAAGAGCGATCAAAAGTGGACGTAAATTAATTTGGGGGCACATAGTAGAATGGGCACATACCTACATGTAATTTATACAATTCATCAGCCGGTAAAATGATGTTCCCATTGCTAGTAGGTATATTATGTTTAACATTTTATTATATCAACTATGTACATATTGAATAGAATTTAACACTTAAATAACTTCAAAGAGCGATCAAAAGTGGACGTAAATTAATTTGGGGGCACATAGTAGAATGGGCACATACCTACATGTAATTTATACAATTCATCAGCCGGTAAAATGATGTTCCCATTGCTAGTAGGTATATTATGTTTAACATTTTACTATATCAACTATGTACATATTGAATAGAATTGCACACTTAAATAACTTCAAAGAGCGATCAAAAGTGGACGTAAATTAATTTGGGGGCACATAGTAGAATGGGCACATACCTACATGTAATTTATACAATTCATCAGCCGGTAAAATGATGTTCCCATTGCTAGTAGGTATATTATGTTTAACATTTTACTATATCAACTATGTACATATTGAATAGAATTGCACACTTAAATAACTTCAAAGAGCGATCAAAAGTGGACGTAAATTAATTTGGGGGCACATAGTAGAATGGGCACATACCTACATGTAATTTATACAATTCATCAGCCGGTAAAATGATGTTCCCATTGCTAGTAGGTATATTATGTTTAACATTTTACTATATCAACTATGTACATATTGAATAGAATTGCACACTTAAATAACTTCAAAGAGCGATCAAAAGTGGACGTAAATTAATTTGGGGGCACATAGTAGAATGGGCACATACCTACATGTAATTTATACAATTCATCAGCCGGTAAAATGATGTTCCCATTGCTAGTAGGTATATTATGTTTAACATTTTATTATATCAACTATGTACATATTGAATAGAATTGCACACTTAAATAACTTCAAAGAGCGATCAAAAGTGGACGTAAATTAATTTGGGGGCACATAGTAGAATGGGCACATACCTACATGTAATTTATACAATTCATCAGCCGGTAAAATGATGTTCCCATTGCTAGTAGGTATATTATGTTTAACATTTTATTATATCAACTATGTACATATTAAATAGAATTGCACACTTTAATAACTTCTGTTGTATTTTTTTAAACTTATATTTATTTTATTTTACATTCATTATTTTTTCGCTACATACATAACATTTTTTAAATATTTTTTTATTCCTTTTTTCATTCTATTATTTATTTTTTTATATACACGGCAAGCAGTGCCTTTAACCTTAAAAAGATACATATTTCAAATAATAAAAACACTTCGATATAATGTAAAAAACTTAAAAATTAAATTGAAAAGTATTATGTTACATAAAAACTACATATATAGTTGGATAATTTATATAGCGCCATTTTTGTGAAAATCACTTCAAGGGCGCTGTACACTTAATAAATATCCCAGTACGTCTTGCAGCTACAGAGCGCATGGACGGTTGGGATTCTAAAAACTATATATAGTACCCAGCAGTATTGAAAACATTTAAGTTTGTAAGTGAAAATTCTTGATGGAAGTTCATTGTAATTTATTATATAAATAAAAGACGAATAATACTTTAATCCACAAATTTGAAATATCAAGTGACCGTTGTATAAATACATTGAACTCCTTAATAAAGATACCGGTCTCGAAGATGTTGCGAAAGCGACGAAACCGGTCATTGGATATTCCAAATTTGTGGATTAAAGTATCACTCGTCTTTTATTTATATAGTAAAAAACAGCAGTATTGTATAAAGAACATATTTAGATATAAAAAAAATAATCAAACAATGTGTGTAGATAAAATTTTAAAAGGAAAAGACTGTGTAAGAGAGGCATAACTACAACTATATACTTTTTTATTTATTTTGTAAACAATTCACTATTGTAAAAGCCCTCTGGGCAGTTTAAGTATTAAATAAAATTAAATGTATCATAAGTGACTTAGCTGTGTTTTGATTGATATTGATAAGCTAGGCCCTATGGCAAAGTAATGGGTAATATCTTAACTTATTGCAACAGAGAGGAAAAATATTTCTGAGAAGGAAATATGGAATTCTAGGCATTTACATGACTTATGACCTGTCATTGGCTGGTTTAAGTGGCCACTTTATTACACACTGTGTAACATTCACCATTCTGCCCATGTTTAAACATCCACATTTCCTCAACTCTTCCATCTGTTGACTTTTGTGAAGTAAAGTAGCTGAAACCTTTATTATGCGGGTGAGATTCAAACTCAAACATTGTTTAATTGATGGTTAATACGCTGATATTGTGTACACGATCAGTTAGATTGCCTGCAAAATCATACAATCAATGTGGTTTTTTCAAGTCTGCTTACAGTTTTGCCCCGTTTTACCCTCTTTCATTATATCTCGAAATGACCGAGCACTGGATTCACATCGTATCCGTACTGAAAAAAAAACTTCTCATTATTAAATTTATTATGTTGTTTGACCGCTGTTTACTCAAACATTTTCTTTTTTAAAATACTTCTTAGATGGATGTACAAAATAGGCCAATTTACTAATGATTACTATCTGAAATCTATTGAATTCCGTAGATGGTATTAATTAATAATACATAGTATAAATTGTGTGTACTTTCTGTCAGTAGACATTCGTCTTCTATACTTTTGAGAAACCGCCTAATCAGCCTATAATGACCGCATTCGCAATGAGGATATCATTATTGCGAGAGAAGCAAATAAGGACGCCATTGCGATGGCTATTAATGGCTAATGTCGCTTGCTTTCATGGGATTTGGATTAAATACGCAAATTTCATATCACTCGGTTTCCTATAATAGGGTTAGAAAGATACACACAGTAAATGCATCATTTGGGTCAGCCGTATATGGATGCGATTTCTCATTTCACACACATTCAACATCGTAAGTCAAATAATGTCAACATTATTTTGTTTCGTTTTATTTTATTTCATCAAAATTATCAGTTTGAATGAATTTTTTTAAATAATTATATATATGTTTTTAAATTTTCATGTTGATTTTTTTGAGGAGGCCCGGCCCATACAGTGGTAAATTACAGCACAAAGCACTCAAGCTTAAGAAAAATTACATTTTATTTTTTGAGTTGTTATCGGCAATCGAATCCGGAACCTTCCATGCGTGAGCCAAGTGTTTTAAGCACTACACAACGGAGGTCGCGTTATTCTTTATACTCGTATTATATAAAAATCGTTTTTATTTTGTATTCAAATCAATTTTTCGTTCTCATGATTTACCTTAATATTTTCAACAATATTTTGAGTTTGTCCAAATTTTTGTAGACAAGGATTGGATTCAACTCCCTGGGGAGCTGTTTATATTAACATATTTCAACAGATATGAAGAACATTTAAGAGAAGGTAATATAGAAGTCTAGGCACTAGACTCAACACTCTACAGGGCTTATGACATGTCAATGGCTGGTTTAAGTGGCATAAATTAATAAAGTTTTCAGCTCTTCAACTTCACAAACATCAACAGATGAATGAACTGAAGGAATATAGATGTTCAAATATGTGCAGAATGTTGAATGTTACACAGTGTGTAAAGTGGCGTAAAAAAATCGGGTTGTGGTCCCGTGGCTAATGTCTCGGACTCACGAATCAAAGGTCCGTCCTTGATTCCCGTTTTCTAATAATGAGTTATTTACAACTCGTTGAAAATGGCCCTCGAAATTAAATATTTGCGTAAATTATAAGTACGCAAATATTTCTTTTTACCAAAAAAAAAGATGAGAGACTCAATAATTTTATTTTGGGTTTATGTATTTTGTTTATCACAAATAAATTTATTAATGCAATATTGAATAATTTAATAAAAATATATTTTACTCAAAAACACTAGGTACCTCCTTTTTTAATATAATAAATCATAAGTTAAGAACCTATTGCATATCATTTTTATTAATATTTTATGTTAATTTTAATAATTCAATAGGTGTGTATGTATGTATTTTTGAAAAATGTTATCCAATTCACAATATTATATTTACGTTTCTTTTTTGCACACAATTTGAAGTTGAAAAAATGTAGCATGGTGTTTACCCTATAAAGAAAACAATATCCAATAATGTGTACGTCGGGATTTAAGATTTTGAAATTCTTATTTACCGGTGAGAGTATTCATATAAGAACCTTCGTGCTCGTGACACGTTATTCGGTACAACTTGTTACATAAACATAATTCCATTCTATCAATTTGATATCATAACATCATAATTTTACATCTTTATTAGCAAATTCTCCCATAATGATTTTAACCTGACGCTTACAGTCTTAACACTCGCGGCATCTAGCGATGCAAATCAAAACCATTAAACTTTGACTCTTAAACCCTCCTACCCGGTCAATTAAGTTACAGTACTGTAACAGTTTCGATTTTTAACAATTTTCGTACGGTGAATCTATAAATAATTTGCTGATTGGCTGTTAAGGGTACAACACATCAAATAAATATGTATTCCACCTTATGGTTACTCGGGAAAATTGCTTAAAGATTTTTCAACTTAACGCTCGGTTGAAATGTAACTTTTAGCTTTAGGATTAAAAGTGGTTAAATCCGTGGTCGTTAGGGCATGTTCATATTAAATATATATATATTTTTTTAGTGTTGCCGAAGGCATAATTTTACGTAGAAATAAAGGAAAATATCACAAAAATGTCTGTGATTTAAAATGCTTGAATTTCTTTTCAAAATCAAAAAAATATAATTAGGCTTCCGCCACTTTCATGTTCAACTTATCTTTAATCTTTAAAGTATTACAATAAAATTTAGTTCAATACTTAGTCTTTATTGCTATCCCAGATACCTAAGTTTAGTCTAAATTTGAAATGGCGTAATCTGTCTGTATAAAAGTAATTATATTTTAGTTATATAAAACTTTTAATGATATTTTTTAACATAAATACCCTCAAATAATATTGTTTTTATCTAATTTTTGTTTTTTAATTTTTTTTGTTATCGCGCGATTAAACAAGACATTCGTTTTAAAATGGCAAAATTGTGTGATTTCATGATTTTGTGTTCGTTTTATCAGACTACAGCCTTAAAAGAGAGAAAGTAATCCAACAAATCGGACTCTAATGTAATCTGATTATTTTAAACAGTCGTGAAAATATATATTTTTTCAAATTCTGAAACGTCTTATTAATTAGCAATGCAGAAAAAAAAACATTTTAACAGTTACCATTTCACCTGCTTAAATAATAAATTCTACATGCTTGTGAAATTAAATAAAACTGGCAATGATTTCTAATAATAAAAATACTAACAAGCACACCTGTTTGCGGTAATGTAAAATGCAAAGTGGCCTAATCGCCTTAATGCATCCCCGTTTACCTACCCACACTAGCGTCCTGAGACATAGGAATCATTATAATCATTATACTAATAATAATAATTAATCGTGACGTCAAACTAAATTACCATCGAGTCGATAGCGCACACTGCATTGTAATATGACTGTACTCATCGTAAGTACGAGTAGCGAAGGCATTTATGTCACAATACCACGTCTTCGATTGTGAAGAAACATAAGAGATTTATCGAGATATTTAACAAACTTGGATTTACCTTATTTATTTTTTAACATTCCTTTGACGTAAAACAATGGATTTTCCAGCTTCCACATATAAATAAAACTCGCTCTCAAAACATCATCGTCAAAACGAGTTTTATTTATATATATTATTATATTATATATTATTATACTTTTATATAATTTCATACTCAATTTTTTATTATTATTAGGGCCTAGGATTCCAACCTTCCATAAGCTTTGTAGCTGCAGGACGTCATCTAATCCGGGCCCCGATTACAATTGGAAGTTAGCGGAGTTATCTTCAGTTATCTATGAAGTAAAATAAAAATTTCTGTTAGATTTTTTTTGTGTCTGTTAGTTACTTTGAGTCAGCGGCTGGGAGGCAAGAACTATTGCCAGGGAAGACGCCAATTTTTTTAAATAAAAAAATTATTTTATTTTGTAACGTAGTAGTAAAAATTCAGTGGACGAAATCTTTTTTTTACATTTTTATATGTACATTTAATTAAATTTGAACGTGTCTATAATACAGCACCTATTTTAAAACAATAAACGGTAAAGAAGGCCTAGAAAAAGTGTTTATTTTAGAGAGGCGCAGTAGCACGAAGGTTGGAAACCGCTGCTGTAAGTTGAACATGCAGAACACAAGTATGTAATTTTATTTTACTACAAAAAATGTATTTTACTTTATAGACGTAAGATAACTTCGTTAACTTCCCATTGTAAAACGGGCCCAGCACAAGGTAAATGTAATCTGTAATCTGTAAATGTTTATTTTTTTTAATAAAAAAATTAAAAAAATATTTTTATATTCAAATAAATAAACGAAAAAAAATTATAACGAAATACAAACAGTAAATTTTGAAGTACCACAAGGATGTATTTTAGGTCCACTATTATATACTTTATTTATAAATGCCTTATCACTGTACAATTTTAAAGGAAAAATAATTATGTATGCCGACGACATAGAACTATGTTACAATAATCAAACTGATGCATTTACTAACAAAGATATAAACGATGACCTAACTTTGTTGACTAAATGGACAAATACAAACTTACTTACACTTAATGAAAAAAAATGTAATATTATACATTTTGAATCTAAAAAAAAGTCATAAAATAGATGCTTACATAAACGAAGAACGGCTAATTGAAATTGAACATGTTAAATATTTAGGACTAACAATAGACAGTCAATTGACATGGACAGCTCACATCAATAATTTAATTAGCGAAATAGCAACATTATCGAGTCTTTTTTCAAAAATCAAAAACTTTGTTCCGAAAACGGGAAAAAATCTTATGTATGAAGCCTATGTCAAACCAAAAATATATTTTATGCAACAACTATGGGGAACAGGAAACCAAAATGACATAAACAGACTACAATGACAGCAAAATTAAATATTGAAGCTAGTATATGACCTCTCTTATCTTAATCCTGGTCGGTTTGACCCGATGGCTACTCTCAGGTAAAAATCCCGAAAAAGGAAATCGAGGGGACTGCCTTATAGTGATTAATTCTATGGAGAGTCAAAATACAGAATTTGTTTAACTTAAATATTTCACTGTTACCTAAAGCGTAGGACTGGTCATCTTTCCTTCCTGTAATAGATTATTATGCATTTTTTGTATGCTCCACTGGGATTTTTTATTAGTTTATTTGTACATGAATTGTCTTTTCAGATAAATAATTATCAAATATTTATCGTCTTTTTTAGATTTTATTTTTAAAATAATCCGATTCCTTTTTGAAAATGATCCGATTTCTTCTTTGAAAAATAATCCGATTTATCTGGTGAATTATTATCACAACAATTGCAAAACTTAATTACTGTGTGTTTAATACGGTTTTTTTTATTTACTTACATACCTACTAAAAATGTTTGTCCTAGTGATTCGTTCATTGAATTTTTAGAGATCCTCGTTATTTTTTATCTATTTTTACAATGTTTTTTAAAAAGTTTTATTTTTGTACTATAATAAATACTTACATATTTTTTTATTACCAATTTCTTTTACTTTTTCTTTTGTTTTTACTGTCTATTTTAATGGGTTTTCAAATATGTTTTTTACGGTTTCTTTTACTACATTTTTTATTTTGTATTCTACTCCGTTTTTAACTATATTATTACTACGTCTACTTTATTTATTTTTTTTTTTTGTGTATTGATTACTGTTATTTTTAGTCTTTCTTAGAACGAGTAAAATAACCCTAGTTAGATCAGTGAGTCAGTCTAAGCAAATTTGTATAAATGTGTAATTTTCTCTATATAATATAATACTAAATAAAATTTAAATAAATACAACCAATTAAGCTACCTCAGGCCATTTTTTTTATCGTTTGAGAAGACGAGAGCGAAATACTATTTTTATTACGCTAGAGTGAGATGGATATATGACGAACGAACGAACTTACAAAACGAAATTGTGACAGAATAAGCCTTCTGTTATTTTTGCATGAATGATAGGTATACAGGTTTATCAAATGTGTTTTTTTTTTAAATTTCATTGTATAAAAAAAATCCTCTGTAAACGATAATATTTTTTTTACATTATTATTATTATCGAGTAATTCTAAATAAAGCGATGTTTTCTTATTTTTGTTTCGTTCCCGCAAAAGTGTCAATCGAATACATAAATACATCTATCTCTTTTGCTGTGTGTTTTCTTGGAATTTGTGACCGTAATTATCTTAACATACCTGTGGAAGTATGTCGTAAAATTAATAATGTAAATTAAAATAAAAAATGCGTTGTTACTTAAAAATGTCTATTTGCTTAAATAGAAATAGGATGTTATAATAGGAAAATTGAAAACGAGTCAATTCTTAACTGAATCTTTGTATGATTTTATTTTGAAATATATATACGTTTTTTTGTAATTTAATGTGAAAACTCGATAAAGAACGAGCATATAATTTAAGTTTCTAAGGTATAAGTATTTAAATGATCAGGGTAATCCAATTCCATTCTGTGTTAGAAATAATGAATTTGCCAAGTAAGAATTTATGTGACCCTCGGTGCAACGTGAAACGGTGTGTGTTCAAAAATTGCAATTGTACGCGTTAGTAGTCTGGAACCATTTTGACGAAATTTTTCCAGACTACGCTCGGGTGATATGCCCACGCTCGGGTGATTTTCCCACGCTCGGGTGATGTGCCCTTAAATGTTTATAAATTTTTTCAACATATTTAAAATTTATTCACAAGTTAGGCACTGATATCATTGTAGACTAACTAAAAATTGAAAAAAAATGTAAAGAACATGTAATGAATATGGACATAATACATAATACAAGAATATCGTAATAATATCACATCCAACATTCAAAAAGAAGACAAGGACAATCGAGACTAATAAATCAAAATGATATATTATTTTTGTAAAATGAATGTAATGATCCGTAAGGGTTAATAAATAAATTTCAAATATAAATAACAGTAATGTGGACCTTTAATTTTACCACTCTGTACTTATTCTTGTAACTTAAAAAATATTTTTTTGCTTTTCGGGAAGCTACAACTCTAACATGTCGAATTCTAAACTTCTGATTGTATCGAATATTTCTGTAAGCGAACGTATGGTATACCGCCACGTACCGTGACATAGTTATGAAGCGCAATCCATCAAATATCGCCCGTCATTTTTTTACCATCGTCTGTTTGTTCGGGAACAGATTTATTTCTTCGAAGGACGCCATTTTTACTTGTCATGCCCTAAAAAAATCACCGGTCAAACTCACCGATATCAGCACATGTTATTTACCAATGATTTATGGTAATTATTGAGATGTTATGACGCCTCGAATCAAATTTACCGATTTTATTTTCCAAGACGCCGCAGTGTGGGATCATTTTTTTTCCAATTCTAATACAAAACACCCAGGCTTAAGTGATTTGAGTATTGGGATCTTTTTGTGAATTATTGAATCGGCCAAGAAATTGTTATCTAATTTCTGTATATTTTATTTTATTTTTTTAAGAAAACATGGTCATTCATATTTTACTCGTATATCGAGACAGCCCCAATAGGTACTGAGTCCTACTGTTGGTTGCCCAAATGTGCTCCTCGTAACGAGCTTAGGTCGTGGGCCAGGAAGCAGAGCGCAATGCTTTGGCAAAAAGTACCGGGATACGTATTCTGACAGGATGTTAAAATTTATCTACAAAGAACAACTAAGTATTCTGTATGAAAAATATTATATTTTGATAATTTTTCTTTCTTAACATGTTCAATTACCGGTTACCGACGAAGATATTTTGAATTTTCATACAAATATACACACTTTCTTACATAAATATCGATATTAGCTTATACCGTCTCTGTATGTACCTTTGAAGATAGCCGTTCATAATCGCGGCCCTGGTCAGCACCATGCGAAGGAACTGATAAAAGGGTACTCACAAAGGTTTGCCTTCGGCTTAATAAAGCCAATCGCAGTACATGTTGATCAATTTTGTTACATGAAGATAATATGATCAGTCTTACGGTTCAGATGTCAGTCCAGGGACCGTAAAATATTCTAGTGTAAAACACCCTTTTTAATAAATATTTCATGTCAACCATGTCGAGATTCGAACCCGAGACCTCTTATATTTTTTTATTTATTTTTTTTTTTTTTTTTACAATATATTTACATAAGAGGTAAAATGGAGTATACAAAATAAATGATAATTACAAAGCAATGAAATACATATTAACAGTTAAAATAGTAAACAAATAAATCCCACAAAGGCATATTTATTTATTTTACGTAAACGGCATTAATTGCCTTTAACATATATTGAACATAAATATTTAAAAAAATACATTTATAAAAACATAACAAAAAATTATAAAATTGCATAACTATAACAATAGTAACAAGTAGGTAAATTCACATAAGCAACCAAAAATATTAACGAAATAAACACATAAATATGAAAAAACAAAAAAGGAAAAACATATTTAAATATAAAGAAAAGTTTAAGGATAATATTGCGAGAGAAAAAAAGAAATAGGACTCGTTTTATAACTATCAAGTCCAGAACCAAATATATCAGCCTTGCCTTATATGGTAGGCAAATGCGCTGACCACTGCACCACGAGGCCGACCAATATGTTTTTGTGTGTCATACACATGTGTTTTCTAATATTTATTTATTATGAGGATTATCGATTTTTTTTGGCCCAAAAATTTTTAATCCTGATACTGTTCTAGCGCTTTGGGAATATTCATATTTAACGTGTTGCATTTTTGGCTCTCTAGTTACCAGTTACAACCACTTAAGGTGCAAAAGCGATTTGTTTCTTGAAATAATTGCTTTTACGATAACCTGTTGTTGCATCAGATTATATGTTATATGGATGGTGTTATGTCAAAATGTGTCAAGCCACAAAATTGAAAAAAAACACTTATTTTCAGAATCATAATCCGAAGGTGATATTCTTACTAACAAATTACAAAAGGGATGAAGAACATTTTAGACAGGGGAATATGGAAGTCTGAGCATTTACAGGGCTTATGATCTATCATTGGCTGGTTTGAGTGGCCCCTTCACACACCTTGTAACATTCACA
>NW_028279066.1:0-146573 GCF_059751315.1 Micrasema longulum
TATCAGTCTAGTTAGAACTTTATGATAGGGATTAACAACAACGATATATCGTTGTTTAGCAGTCTAAGGGTTAAACTTCATTAGTTGTTTTTTAATATTTGGAAAATTATTTTCGCCCATTCCAGCTTTTTTTTGCATATTTTTTTATGTCAATTTTGGTTTTTAGCTAGTCGTCTCAAATTATAACTGAGACCACGCTAACCTGTTCCACTTTGACACTTTTATTCCAGCTTCCTCTAATTTGTCAGTAATTTCAGCATTCGATGCTTGTTGGTTTGCTAAAACTATTTTTGTTTGTAACCTTTCACCACGTGCTGTTACTATTATTTTTTTTACCACATTTCCCAACCCTTTTTGGTGTTAAGTTCTCCATGTCAGCCATTTTTTTATACATATTTTTTTAAAAAAAGCTCTGGGTATTTTGTGACCAATCTGTATTTTACACCTCCAATTTAATTAAAAACAGTAATTTTATACATCAAAGCTAGCAAAATGAATTATATTTTAATATTATAAATTTCATAAAGTGGCCATAACAAATTGTCATATGACTGTATATTCCTAGCTTCTTCCTCACTCATACATCTTGTCATACATGCCCCTCGGTTGTGTCTGCTTTTGACAATAAAATGAAATAAAAAATAATACATAAATTGTAAAAATATTATATTAACTATGATTATTAGTGCACCTTGTCCTTACAATATTTACATGAATTACATTTACTTCAAATATTCATTAATAGCATAGTAACATTTATTTATTAAAAATGCTTTTAACAATCTTCTAAACACTTTAATACGATTGACTTCCTTTATTATTTTTCGTTGTTTATTATATATTTTTACGGCCATGCATATGGGCCCTCATTGAATGAATTTGCAAAGGAAAAAATACCCTTTTTACTGTAAAACTTACCTGTTATTATAAGCTGCCAATACCACTTTTATTTTTGTAGATCACTGGACATGCTAATGAGGAACAGATTTTGGCTGCAGCTGTGGCTTACATGAATCGCCCAGAGATCTTGACCCGTGTGCTGAATGATTTATATCACGTTTTCCGCTATGAAAACGATAAACACGTCAACCTACCTAGATCACTGGTTATTGTGTTGGAAAGTATGGAGCGACACATCTTTGAAAAACATATTCAAATTTCGGGAAGGTTTGTATTTTACTTAATTATAAACAATCACACCAAATACATAAACAATACATTTACCAAACATGCTGCCGCTCTTTGATTTTCCGACCGCTCTGTAAAGAGAATTCTCCACAAAGACCTAGGTTTTCATCCTTACAAGATGGTCAACGCCCAAGAATTATCATAATGTGATAGTCATAATAGATTTGCGGTATGTGAAAATTTCCCATGAATTTGATTTCCCCGAGAGGTGATATCTAGTGGCTCCCATACTCGCCAGATTTGGCCCTCTGTGATTTTTTTTGGGGGATTATCTAAAAACCTAAATTTATAAACAACACCCAAGGAACTTAGATAACCTGAAGGAGGAATCCGCACAAAAATTGAAATTCCGTATACCCAAGATATGCACCAGAGAGTAAAGTTGTGCGACACTTCAGAAATTTCTTCCAGTGGTATTGACAATGACGGGCATCACTAGTGTGACATTCTTTTGACATAAGATAAAACTTCCAATACTGTTGTTGTTTTTGTTTTAAAAACGAAATATTTACATTCTTATGATTTACCTAAATAATTCAATGTGGAGGCCATTTTCAACGAGTTGTAAATAATTAAATTAGAAAGCGGGAACCAAGTTGTGATTGAGCGGTTGGGGTGAGAACCTCGGACCACTGATCCCTGAGTCCGCAATACTAGCCACTAATACTAGCCTGGTACTAATAATAATTAATAAATTTGCTGCAGGTACCTTGAATACCTTTTTATTTATCCACCTACAAAACTAGGGAGATAGCAATGCCTCACCCTGTATTTAACCTACATTAATAATTTTATTTGAAAACATTACGTACTATCACCATGTTTTATTAAAAATTTTAATTATCGTTAATTAAAAAAAAATGTTAGTAAATAATTTTACATGACCACTTACCAACTTTTCTGTGTCTATCGGTGTCATCGGGGTACTAATTACACTAAAGTTCGAATCCCACTATACACCTTCACCATAGTTGCACAAAAATATATAACCAATGTTCTGATAGGACACATGCTGTTATTATCTAACATTAACGAGCACGCATAGAAAGGTCGGTAAGTGGTATATTCAATTATCTATTAACATTAAACATAAACAATACCTTGTAAGCATATTTCATCTCTATACTTTAATTATTTATTTCAATATTATTGATTAATTATAATATGATTCACCTTATATTTCATTTACATGTAATATTTTGATGTATGCAGCAAAAACATTATCTCTTAAGCATTCCTGACCTGGGCAAAGTCTCGACATCTGTGTAGTTCAACGTCTCTTCAAGATTTTATTCCAACCAAATAAATATTTCACTCTCATTTCAAATAAATAACATATTTTGCAAGTATAATTACGTATTTTTAATTATTAGTTTTCAACTGTGGTGTGTTTGATTTTAGTGCAACATTATTCTACATTGTGAAAGAAAAGGACAAATCCCCTCTGAATATCCGCTCAAAGCAGAGGATAATATCCTGTCTCCTAAATGGTATGGAGATTCACATGGAAGATGACACAATGATGAGAAATGGTTGCTTAACCTTATGTAAATTTAAAATTCCCACTGATGTCGTAAGTAAAAAAAAACTCTCCAGTTCTTAATAATAATAATAACTACCGCACTTAAAATATTTATTTGCAATAACTTAATATGGAATAACGCCCTTTATGCACATAAGGTTCTAACCTTTTCTGTCAATATCAGTTTACTTTGTTATAAATAATTATAAATTACAAAAGCATTCTTAATGCTGTATTATATTTAATACATTAGTTTCTTCAAGATAATGATAATGGCTTATAATGAGGCTAATTAATCAGTATGTATTGTTTATTATTATCACTATGCATTTGTTCAAAATGAAACATATATAAATTATATTATTTTATTTTATTTATTTTTGCACCACAACAGGTCAGGAGGCCCAATTACAGTGGTGAATTACATCACAGAACACTCAGGCTTGAGAAAAGTCTAATTTAAATTTTTGTGTTCTCACCGGGAATCGAACCCAGAATCTTCCGTGCATGAGTCAAGCGTCTTGACCACTACACTATGTTCTTATATGGTACATTTTTTTTATATCTATTCTTAATTGTCTTCGTCTCTTGATCTTGAAGACATCTACAGTCAGATTACACTCGAATATAATATGTTATTTCTCTATCAGTGAAAGTGTCAACAGACATGAATAACATTTCACAGGGTAATATTAAATCCAATGCTTCTGCTTTATGAAATTTTGTGACTATTACAGGTGTTTGAGTATAAACGCGTCGTCACTGTACTATTGCATGGAGTATCTGATGGCAATCAAGAAGGATTTGTCCAACGTATTGCTATCTATCTTCTCAATACACTAGCGTGTCAAGTGGATGGAGGACAGAAGCAGTACCTAGGCGACAGAGGCGCCATTTCGGTATAAACATTTTGTCATTTTAAAGAATTAGCAAATTTAAATAAACCCGTAAAACAGCAAATAGACATCAAATAATGTTCCTAGGATATGTGTATTAATTTTTTGAAAAATGAGTTCTTATGATATTTTGCTGTTTTTGAAAAAAAAAGGTTTTTACTAAATTTCTTGACATTTTGTTGGTTTCTGGTTTATTATGCCATCTTACCACCATTGTTTTATTACCCATTCAGTATCCATAGTATTTGTGTTACATCATTTTACTTGTGATTTGCACCTTAAGTGTTTTCTTTTCCTTAAAATATGTCATGATCATCTACCAGGATTTTTCAAAGAGTATTCCATCATTCATATCGTTAGGATACTTATAATAATTTTTTTATTGTTTACAATTTTATCTGACTTTTAAATTTTTATTTATCTTGAATCTTGAAAGGGCGCACATATACATATTCTAATGTGCAATCTAATATTAACAATATGCATATATTTAATTTAAAAGTTGTTTAACACATATTTCTTAACCTTTTATTTGAATTTTGATTTTTTTTCCTCGTAAATGTTTTTTCCTGTTTCATAATATTTTTTTACTGCCTTATATAAAATAAAATTTTGTGACCGCCTTTTTTCTAAACGGCAGTCTGATTTTTACCTTTTCTCTGGTATTGTGATCATCTTTTTTTGTGTGAATTTTTTTCCAAAATTCTATGTTTTAAAAAATTAGTAATATTATACACAAATATCATCGTATTGTAAAGTATTCTTTGCTTATATGTTAGCACTTACAATTCATTATTTTTGTATTTATGGAAGGTATGCAGACCCTTTGTGTCAATATACCTCGGTAACATTATTGTTATTTGCGTTCAAAACTGATGCCTTTTTTTTCAGGTATCACTATCATTGTATCTGTTATTTACTAGTTCTGTTGTCAATTTACACAATTAAAAAAAAATGATAATCTTAAAACCTGATTGCAGTATGGTGCAAATAACAAGTTAAATCATGTAACACAAACACTGTAGAAGCTGTAATGCAGCCTGAAATACTGTCAAGAATGCTATTGACCTACAGAATAACAACCAGAAATCACTACCAGTAGAAAAATACTTCAACTTTTAATATTCTAACTTTTACTCCAATTTTTGTATTTCTTGTATTTCTTTCCCATTCCCCAAGGTCAAGTGGTTTTTATTACTGTAAATTTTGCTTAAGTAGTTCCATAGCACCCAATATTATATTAGCAATTAGTATTACTGCGTGTCCGGTGGTAGATTTAAACTCTAGAATTAACGACAAGTTGTTAAAATATTGTTTAATTTTATTTTAAGTACATGAATGTGGATTAAATTTTTCAACGACAGCATTTTCTAAACTCCAACATTTAAGATGCAAGCATTTTTCCAATCTTCATGCATATTTTTAAAAAAGCGTTGTCAGAGCTGCCCAAAATCTTCGCTACCGGTCCGTTCATTTTCTTTCAGTTCGGTTTTAATCTTGTTTGATTGTAATTATTGTTCAATTTTTTTTTATTTTGATTTTATATGGATGAAACTTGAATTTTTACTTCATTATTTCATGCAATGTTGGTTAAGCGATTTCTAAAACCAACGAGCGCCTTTTTTAGTGACATCTGTGGATTTTTCAACACTAAATCACTCACATTCAGTGATGTAAATAAGTGACGGGGCACTAGATCCCATTAGATCCAGCGCTGCTCACACGCTGTATGTTTTCATCAGTTAAAACAGATGGAACTGGACCATGGCAATGTCCTTTGACAGCTGTTCCTGAAGCTCGAAATCTGGCTACCCAATTTTCAATTAACTTTATTTGAAGACGGTTCACTTATTCAGTGAATATTGTAACAATTGTAAAACTTACGCCTAGTCTCAGTTAGTAAAAAATTGCTTGTTAAGTAATTCCCCTTAAGTACCTGTGACTTCAACGCCCCACCCCTATTGCTACTTATATTCAAAAGCTATTTAATTTTGCCACTGGACATCCTACATAAAAATGTTTTAAATAATTACTTGCTCCTATGTATATATAATATATGTCATCGGAGCAAATCACAAATAATAAAACTTTTACTCTTAGATAAATAAATTTTTACAGTTAACATTTTTTGTTTAGTTGCGAATAATTCTTTAGTTTTTTCTAAAAATATTATTTATATATACAATTTACATATTTAAAAGAATCAAAATAAAAAAAGAATACAATATACATTGTGTAGATATTTTTTTACATTTGCAATTCACAATTTGCCACCTAACTACGCCAGTGCCTGTTCTAAAGCTAACAACTTGTGGACTTACCGATTACAAAAGTAATGGAACCTTAGATAAATAACACACCTATGGCTAATAGAGTCACCCATACGGAGAAACTCCCATTCTATAGTTATTCGCCGCGAAGTTAGCTATAGATTACAGCGATACAACGGGCCTTAGGTACTCGGGTCGAAAATTGCGTCCGCAAACAAAACCGTTTGTTGTCCAACTATAAACCAAACCAAAAATTTGGAACGCTTTTGTTCTATACAATAGAGCTAAAGGGCTCCTCTAGAGAATTAATACTCTGAGAATGAAGCAAATGGTAAACAAAGAGGAAAAATTATCTGCATAACCTTTTTGTAGTTTTGTACAGCAATCCATTTGCTTGCAATTGACCATAAACATATTGAAACTGTGGCTTTCAGAGAACTGTCTAGCTGATTGTACCCCCTCAGTACGATAACAATATATTTCCTTTGGGCTGAGTTCATTTTTGCACCAGAGGTTTCACAATATTTAGCCTGTATATCTGTTTTGCTGGGCTCTTTGTTCATTAAAATTCACATGCAGTTCAAGAACATTTTCTAACCATTATTTATTTGTTTTTTTAATTAGTTTATAACTAACTAGTGTTATTTTATAGGAGAATGCATTTTGTTTTAAAACAGGTATGTTGTAATGAGGAAGTTCAGTGTTTTTTTTTTGCGTTTTTTTATATTTGTCAATAGATTCTCGAACTAAGCCAAAAAAAATAAATTTTATGTATCGTATTATTTGTGTTATGATTTTTTAAAGTTTGTAGTTTTAAAATTACTCCGCCTGTGACCTCATAAGTTTTCTACGGTGAGTTCTGCTGATTGGTAAACCGGAAATCTATCAGAAAACTATCATCGGTTGACTTACAATAACTCATGACGTCATTCAAATTAGTTCATTTTTATTAGTTTTTTCATACATATTTAAGAAACTTCACTGTACAACTAAATGCTCTAATTTTTACCACGTGTAAGAACACATTTTTTACTTTCAATTTCCTGTAGCACTGAACTTCCTCATTGCCTACTATAATTTACATAAAACTTTTATGTGCGTCGCGTAATATTGCATTGATGGTACATCATTAGGATTAATATATATTGTGAATTTTATGCGATGTGTCTTATGTTCAGGATTTTATAGCAATCAGTTAATTTTATTTTTTTATTATATTTTTATTTTGTTGATTTTGTCTTGAGTGAGCGACTGATTTAGTAAGAAATCCCGTTGCCCAACTCCCCTCCCAATGATATCCATTAATTGTGCGTGATATTTATGTATATATCGAAAAATGATGAAAATATCTTCAGAGATGCAAAAAGTTTTGTAAAATTATAGTAGTCGGAGAGTTGTAGAAAGTGTAATAAAAATGAACTGGAATGAAGAAAACGACTAGACAGAGGTTTAGCAAACTCTAAATACAGTGAAAACAATTAAAGGTAGGTATGCATTTTTTGTGATTCCATGCAGGTTTGTCTAAAGGTGATTATAATTAATTTTCCGGAGATTCAGTCCATGTTATCATAAAAAATTTAAAAGATTCAACATTAAATTTCATTTGAAAAAATATGATATTGAAAAATTTAGATAAAAAAATTGTAATGTTATAAAAAGCTTACATTAGTTCTTAAGATATTATGAACTAACTTAATAAAGCATAAATAAATAAATATTGAATATATTCACTAGTTTAAGAATATTATTAACCAATATGTACTTTGTTAATTAACAAATTACAACAGGAATGGAGCGTACCTTAGAAAGGGAATATGGAAGTCTAGGCATTTACAGGGCTTATGACCTGTCATTGGCTGGTTTAAGTGGCTACTTTACACACTGTGTAACATTCACCATTTTGACTATGTTTGAACATCCACATTTCTTCCATTTGTTGATTTTTTATTTGTTTGTGTTGTTTTTACCTATATTTAGTTTATTTATCATTATAATATTATTATTTGAGTTTTGTAAAATAATTTCCTAATCTTCAATGAAAATGAAAATGTAGTTATATTATGTACATGAATTTATGTATTTCTATTTAAAATCATGATTTTAACCTATCAGCACTGGCGACTTTATATGGAATGGATTAATTTAGCGTAAAAACCAGAGACTTTTATTGCATTTAAAGAAAAGATTTATTTTTTTTAAACTTATTTTTTCCAGTATTCCAGGTTCAAATAAAATATATAAATGCAAACATTAAAAAAATATTTAAATGACATATTCGATAAAATTAGATAAAACTTATACACATAATTTAACTGTTAAAAAAATGTTTTATGTTTTAGAAACAATGAGAATTATTTTTAAAGAAATAAATAAAAAAATAAAAAAAAAGTCTTTTCAAGACACACTCTTAGTAAAAATAATATAAATGATATTACATATCATAAAAAATGTTTAACAGAATATTTTGATTTGTAACAAAAATAAAATAAAATAGATCTGAATTATTCTCCTTACTCATCCACTTTAGCCGAACGTGTGTATCTAAATGAAAATAAGTGAACTGACATGACATTACACATCCACCTGCAGATACTCAATGTTCAACTTTGTAGTAATCTTAGCTTATGAGTACTTGTTAATCTTTTTATTTACGTATGCGAATGTATTAATATCAAGTGTATAGATAAAAAAATCTAAAAAAAAACATATATTATTACTATTTTAGTTATTAATTTATTGCATATATATTTATTTATTATCAAGGGATACGACACAATATATTGTATACAATACAAGAGCATTTAAATAAGAATCTGTAGTGTTCTCTGGTTAGGCCGTTTCTATCTAACATGGTTCAGCCTATTCTACAATGGAGATTTTTTTTGGAATCGATTTTTTGTAATGAATTACAAATATTAAAAAAAAATATATATTTAAATATTTTCATCCTACGACAACACACTAGCAGGTTAATTTATTTTAAGATCAACTCTAAATTAGGCACACAAAAGAATCACGGTGCATGGAAAATAAATATGATAATTGAATTGTAAAAAAATATTAATGTCGTACTCCACATTTTTAATTAATTAATTTTTTTATTAAAGGAATAACCTGCTAAGCCTCTATTTTAGAGGCTTGTCAGCAGGTGGGAAAGGGGGGATATGGAAGGATGTAATGAAAAATACACCACAACACCCAGATCAATTGAGAAAAAAATCTTTCACAGATTTTTTCAATATAAAAAAATAATATAAAAATATTATTTTTTTTCATTGGTTATATGACTCCGTTTTTGTTCGAGTAGATTGATTTTTGATAATGTACTGGCTGGCATTAAACAATTCATTACCTGGCTAGTAGATAGTGATTGTTTCAATCTGTATTAAATAATATTTTTTTTTACTATATGCTTAGGTAGGCTTTACTCCTCATGTGTTGTATTGGTACTTATTTTTTGAGGGGTGTTTAAAATATGCAAATTTATGTCATTTGTTAAAAATGAACATAATTCATTGCGAATGTTCTAATTGCATTGCTCAAATATTGTCATTAATTTGTTTTAATAATGTAAAAAAACATTTATTTTATTGGTGTTCTTTTAATATCACAAATGGAGTTAACCCTCAAAAATGTCAAGAATTACTAACCGTAATTATGTAAAAAAATGCAGCGGATCCAGAAAGTATAATATACAATAGTGTGTTTTGGTACATTGCCATGGATAGGAGAGGACTCATGTCTAGTTAAGAAAAAAAAGTATACTTAGTACAGAACATGATAGCAAACCGATAATGACATGAACTGCCTTAAACTCCCCTTAACATCAAATAAATTTATTCGCGTAAAAAAGGCAATGTTGTAATGAAACATTTTTTTGGGAAAAAATCATCATAATATAAAGTATATTTGTAAAAAGCTCATCTTAGAATAACTGAGGCACATTAATTAGTATCATATACATCTGTTTTATCTCATGCTGTTATTTATATTGGTATGTTGTGATGTGGTTTGGTTTCTAGAAAATGCTCACTCTAATTGCTGACCGCCTGGAGAGACACGTGTGTGATGACGTGTTGGAAGTGGCTTGGAGCACCATGTGGAATGTCACGGATGAGACTCCGGACAACTGCAAACGTTTCTTGGATGATAAAGGAATGGTGTACTTCCTTGGCTGCCTTGAGGCAAGTTGATTCACATTAGTTCTTCACTGCATCAAATGTCTTTTGATAGGTTGATAGTTGCAAATCTGCAAAGGTCACCCCTGCAGGAGGTGCTAATACACACTTAATTGTAAAAAAATATGCATTTTGAGAACACAATAAGTGATCAAATAAAAATGTTTCAAAACATATGTAAGTGACGAATATGGCAGAGGCGCGAAGGTAACAGATTGTATTGCATTTAACAGCCGAAGTTGGCCAGTTACCATTTAACCATTATTTAACCGACTAGTAACGTAAAGGGTATCAAGCTTACTTATGGATGTTTATAAAACTGTCTCTTAGTGTTTAATATTTTCCTTATTCAAAGCGAAAAATGTTTAAATTATAAAATTTTCTAAATTTTATAAACACGAAAAAACCCCACCTTATTTATGTGGTATTATATAGGTTCAATTTATTTTTGATGACAGATGGTGCTGTGACTACCTCATGAGTTAGACCATTCCACACATCTACAGATCTGCTATTGATGAAATATTAATAAACAGGAAACTTGTGCCATATATATATTAAAAAAAATATATTACTATGTTTCTGATTGTATATACTATTTGTGGTGATATACTCGTATGTCTGTGTTAACTAAATACTCGTCCCAACTCAACACAGGACTGTTAGTCCCATAGAGCTGGGATTTATGTATCAAAAAATGTGTAATAAACTGTTTATAAGCAAATCAATAAATGGTCAAACAAATAAATAATTATATTTATTTTATTTAATTTAAACGCCCTAGCGGGCTTTTACATAATAAAAATACACAGATATGGTAATTATAAACTATAAACTACATAGTGATAGCGAGTATAAAATAAACGGATACAAGAACACTAATTCAATGAAAATAAATAAATTAAACCATAAAAACAATAGGGACTCAAACACAAAATGGCTAAATGATCCAATAAATTATTCTATCATTGATAAAAGTCTTTCTTTAAATTTGGATATTAAACAGGCGAGTGTATATAATAATTACTACTAGATTTGATTATTGAATTATTAAATACTTAAACTAATAATGAACACAATATGTCTATTTTTTAAGATGATTAATTTTTAACGATTCTCTTGGATTTTGCAGAAGTTTCCCGACAAGGAAGAGTTATTGAGGAACATGATGGGACTTCTAGGAAATGTAGCTGAAGTGGCAGAACTACGTTCCGTATTCATGACCTCAGATTACCTGACAGTTTTCTGCAACTTGCTAGATTCCAGGTGTGATGGTATAGAGGTAAGTGTTTTTTTACTGTGCTTAATATTGGCGTTTATTGTAATAATGTATGTGATTACAGTTTAGTAACTGAGCATCTATCAGTGAGGCTTTTGAAGAGAAAACGTAACAGTCTACCTATGGATAATATAACTTGGCCATGCGCATAAGAAGTAAAGATTCAAAATAAATCAAATAACATTTGTCAAGTTAATAATGAAGCTGAACTGGGGCTAAATGACTGTTTATCAACTGCTTTATTTTTAACTTGCATTATAAAGTAAGCTTCTAAACAGTGTAGAAATAATCCTTTACCAAAGCAATATGCACATTACATTAATTACCCCAATTAGGCAGAAGTACAGAAGATGTTTATTCCATTCGCAAAAAAAACTACAGTCTCGGATACAATATCCCTCCTAATCCCAACACTTAAAAGTAAAATAGAAGCTTATTAAAAGCAGAAAAATCCACTTTTATGAATTATAAACCTTGTACATAATAAGCAAGGTAAATAATAAATGCAACTCCCGTATAAATAAAATATTTTTATAAGTCAGTCTAGGATTAAACATTGATAAAACAAAATACGTTTTCATGATGAGACCTTACAGCAATTCTCTCGGAGAGTGGAATTTGTCCATAAAAAATGTACGTTGATTGTAGGGTTAAATCCAGTGCTTGTCTGCAAAGATTTGGACTTCTCAAAGTATAGTTAATTAGAATAAAAGAAACCAAGGAACAAGCAATACCATTAACATATAACAATATTAACAAACCATCACGCCGTTTCCCTGTGGGGACAGGCAGAGGGGATAGAATGGCATATATTATTACTCTGTCTGCATACAGACCTCGCTTCCTCTACAATCATATATCTTCTCATGCGCGTGTGCTGATTATTCTAACTTTTAACATGTCCGTATTTAAATATTCGTTAAATCAGGTCATTCCATGACTTTCTCGGTCTTCTTCGTTTTCCGCACCCATCAAAATTCGCATAGTAAATCTTTTTTGCCGATTTTTTGTTGTCCATTTGCTCTATATGTCCAAACCAAAGCAGCACTCTTTAATATAAAAAATAATGCTTATCTCAGCCTTACATAATCTACAGATCTCGACATTTGTGCAATTATCATACGTAGTTTCACCACACATTCATTTGCCTCGTGAGAGATCGTATTTTGACAACATTCCCAACTCAACACAGGGCTCTTGGCCTCGTAGAGTTAGTGATATGTTTTTTTTTCTTGTAATATTACATATGTATAAATAAATTCAGTCTACTTTCATCCTTGTTATTCTAAAGCCTTACCTCACTCCCATACATAAACATCAGCTCCAGGAAATAGTCAATATTGAAGTGAGGTAATTACTACATTTTTGAGTTAACTACTAAAAACACATCTTTGTGTGCATACCACATGCATTCAAATCATTATAATATGACACGACTCATCTATTTGTAGCATTCATGTTATAAATATGTGTTTTAGTGGTAAACTCAAAAAGGCTGATTTTGAAGTTACTTAGTTGAAGTAATTACCCCACGATATTAAAATGAAAAAGTAGTTTAACCCTTTCCTTACTGATCCAAAAACATCCTCACATTCTGGTGCTGTTTAGTCAATACACCTGCAAAATTAAAAGATATAGAATCCGAAAAAAATGAATATTTATAGGCAATTTCTTCAATCATTTATAGTTGAAGTCAAAAGTGATAATATTTTAAATAAAATCGCTACAAACATGAAAAAATTGGCATTGGCATGAGCAAGAGGACCACCCCACAAGAGCCACTGCCAACAGTACTGGCTACCTGATTATTGGCCTGCATGATGCGTGAAGTATCGAGACTGAGACGTAAGGAGTGTGAGACAATTATATGTTTGATACTCTTTTACTTCATACACCGCGACTTACAACACATTGCGGCTGTATTGGCGATTTATTTCCAATTTCTGATAAAATGCTTTTACTGTCTCCAATAAGTATTTATTATTCAATATATATTTTTTTTAACTGGTTCGTAACCGAGGAATACAGAAAACTTTAACCGAGTATTTATTATATTTATGAATATTAAAGCTATTAGATACAATGTTTACAAGCTACATATCGTATTCGGTGTTTTAGTGTTTTAAACAGATTTTCTCAGTGATTGTAATGTTGTATTTGAGCGTACAGGTCAGCTACAATGCGGCAGGTTTGCTGGCTCACGTAGCCTCCGATGGGCCTGAGGCTTGGACGGTATCTAACCCTTCCCGCGAGCACGTGCTGGAGAGCATGGATGAGGCCGTCCGTCGCTGGAATCTGACCACCAAGAGGAACATTAACTACCGCAGCTTCCAGCCAATCCTCAGCCTTGTGGAGGTGTATCACACACCGCAGTGCCAGTATTGGGCACTCTGGGCCCTGGCCAATCTCACCACCGTTTACCGTAATAGATCTTTTATAATTTTTAAAATTTATTTATTCTTTGACAAAACGTTTTAAAAAATACAGATAAAACATATATGTACATAAATCAACAGTCAAACATACATAATATCTATTTTTTTAATAAATATTTTCTTAATTTTGTCAACACTGCAATTTTTTGTATCTTTAAATTTAATGTTTTTTTTATTTTTTGCAGAACATAATACTACTAGCGTTTAAAAACAGATAAGAGTTTTTTTTACATAAATCATCTTTATATCAAAGGTATAAAGATGATTTATGAATGAAATAAAATACGAGTGTTATATAAATCCATTGAATTAACCAGTGACTGACCAGTTTTTTTTTTTAATAAAAAGAAATATTAGCGTTCCTATAATTTACCCAAATATTTCAATTTTGGTGGCCATTTTCAAGGAGTTGTTGTAAATAACTCACTATTAGAAAATGGAAATCAAGCTAGGGTAGAGTGAGGTTTGAACTTCGGGCCTCTGGCCACGAGACCACAACCCGATTCAAGTTTCATCACTTTCGTGACATCTTCGAGATTGGTATCTTTGTAAACTTCAGTGTATTTATTGAAAAACAATAAGGTTAGAGAATTCAAAATTATACAATAGTAATTGAATTGAATTATTTTTGTCTGAAGTGCCATTTTACAAAGTGTTGCCGGGTAAATAAAAGAGTTTATATAATTTTATTTCAAGGAGTTTAAATACATAAATATATTGTTCTGGCTTAAGTTCTTTATTATCCTACCCCGGTGAGGTTAATGACTATCATAGGATGTCTAAAAAGTATTAAAGAATAATCAGTTATGTTATTACAATGGATACTGTAATGGGGAATAAATATATCAATACATTTTATTCCTGTTATGTAATTTTGAATTTTCTATCCTTATTGTTTTTTTTATATATACACTGAATTTTATCATAAAGGTACTAGCTTTGAAAATGTTGTGAAAGCGATGAAACCAGCCAATGGTTATTCCAAATTTATTGGACTTAAGTATCACATTTCTTTTATTTCTTTAACAAATGACAATGAAACAAACTCAAATGTTTTGAATAAAGATGACATTTTAACAAATTGATGTAAATTTAAATCTTGGTAGTGACTGGATATTTTCAGTATTTATAATTAGTTTTTACCTTTTAACCTTTGCCCATGTCAATTGACATTCAACAAATGTTAGATTACCGCAATCGCTATCCAATGAAAACTCGTAACATTATTGAATTGAACAGGAATTAGACTTTAAATAGGTGACAGTTTATGAATAAGCATTTCATTTGAATTCATTTTAAGTTGTAATTTAGTTGAGCTTTTTAATAAAATAAACAGTTTTTTCATCGTCCTGTAAAAATAACTAAAATGACTGATGAGTTAATTATATCAAAATTTGTTGCAACTGAGAGGGAAAACATTTCGAGAAGGGAATATGGAAGGCTAGGCATTAACAGGGCTTATGACCTGTCACATTATTCCATGTTATGTTTTGTTTCATATTCCCCTCTCGAAATGTTTTCCCTCTCTGTTGCAACAAATTTAGACCAAAATAACTCCCTTGGCAGGAAATCCAGCCTGTCTACAAACATTTGGACATAAATTGTTGAGTTATTTACAATCTTTTCTTGGGAAATCTGTAACCTTGGTGTTACTTCACAGTTAACTTACGTATAAAGAACACATTGTATTATGTACTTTAACCCGATGATTGAAATGAATGTTACAGCTCAGAAGTATTGCTCTCTGGTGAAGTCTGAAAATGGCTGCGATCTGCTGAAGAAAGTTATGGATCACCCAGAGCCCAACCAGGAAATCAAGACTCTGGCGAAATTGGTTTGGCATAACTGCTACTACTAACGCCGAATCGAGTTTGGGTTATCCTATGACCCATACCGCAAGAAGACTACTCCCCCAAAGAAATAGATGCCATCAACTCTCGATGTTTCGTGTGCATATAATATTACAGGGGGTGCATATAAAAAACTGGATATTCTGACTTTAAATAGTGATTTCTTAAACAGAAGTTTCATTATTACTGCAATCATTGTGCTTCGTCATGTCTTAGATCCTGTGTTGTTTTCTGATATTACATTGTCTGGAAAGTTAAAATAATCATTATATAATTGTTTCCACAATTGTGTTTCTAAAAGGCACAGGATCTATGTAGTTTTGTTTTGACATGAGGAGTTGTTCTTCAGGGCGCTCAAGTGAATGGCTTTGATACATAACATATATTTATCTAAAGATGTTTTGACAATTGCTATGAATGTTTATTGTTTATTTGTATATTATACACTAGTTTTGGCTCGTTTTGTTTAAAAATTTTATACTTGTTAATTATTGGGTTGAAAAAAAATCAATTCACCTGAACAAGTTTCCCGGTGTTAGAATTTATAATTAACAAAAGCGTTTCAATCAAGTGTAATACAATACATAGCATTATTTATTACGCAAGATAAATTAATTTGCGCTTTATTTTACTTAAGTATTTGATTGACCCATTTCAAATTCAGTTCAAGCATATGTATTAAAGTGTGCAAAAAATGCAATTATTATTTATCAAGTATTTACATCATGATGAATTTTACCACCTCTTAAAGTTTTCGGTAAATTGATCAGTTTTCTTAATCTTCACTGCATTAAGCAGTGGTCTGCACAGATTATGGCGACCAGTAATTTAATTTTCTTTTAAGGCATTCATGTCTTAGAAATAGTTTTACGGATATACCAGTACATCAAAATAAAATTAAAAAAATATTTCTTCATCTCTATAATGACATTAACCTCAGAACATTGTTAAGAGTTATTTTGCCAAAAAATCACATTAACTGTCTTCCCCTAACTTCAAATCGTTACCCACTGTTTTCACTAGTAACATCCAACATTGAAACATACATATGTTGTATCAACGTTAAATTAAACTGCTGTAAAAAAAATACTGGTGTCCAAAATGAAAGAGATTGCAATTCAAAAGGTAGTCTTACATATATATTAAAAATATTTATTTTTATTGAATACAATACAATATATTTAATCATTTTATAAAACAATAGACATTATACACCCTTAAGATTGTTTTAATAAACTGTAAACATGAATTATTATGTATTTATTTTTACTCAAAAGCTATTTTTTTTTAAGTTTTGCAATTTTTTATTAAAAAATATTTGTATGGTAACCAAAAAAGGATTTGTAATGTTCAAATGGATTTGAATAAGGGTGGCGGAAGAATTACAAAAAAGCATTACTGGTTGCATAACATGTAAATAAATCAATGTATCTTTTAATAAATGAATCAATAGGAAACATAAGAATTAAAATAATTATCCTAATTTCGGTTTTGTCATGATACTATTTTATCTCCTAACCTATTCCGAAAATATATTTTCTATTTTTGTACATAATATATTGTAATTCCTACATATACTTGCCAGATTTATAAACAAATGTTATATTTGGTATTTTTTATCACTGCATCCATTTTAATCAGATTTTAAGAAATGAATTATCAAAGCCATTATTAAATCAATTATTTCTTTGTAAATATTATTATTATCAGGGCTGTAAAATACGCATGCATTATGTTTGTTTTTAAAATTAACACATCTTATTAGTACAATAGAATTTTTAATAAAATTTATTAAAATTCTCAAAACCCCCTCCAAATTTCCCCATATATAGGCACAGGGTGTTTCAGTTTAAATGTGTTACATTTAAAAGGGCAGTTTAAGAGACCATAAACAAAAATATATATATACAATTAATCATGATTTAATTTTATTAATGACCTCATCAATAGCTGAGCAGATGTCGCCAAGGTATGGCAATTTTTCTCCTACAAAGAGATTAGAATTGTAAGGAATATATATATATCTAAAATCAGTTATTTCCCGTTTCAATATAAAGCATTTTTAAAGAAACACCCAATATATCATGAAAATAATATGAAATTATATATTACTGTGTGAATTTGTAGCATAGTAAATAAACTTTTAATTTGAAATGATTTATACACTAGTATTCATATAATACTGTACTGCAGATGAACGAGTTAAGTGGTGACAATGAAGTATAAAACAAAGAATACAGTGTACCGTACATGTCAACTGTTAGTATTAAAATATGTATACACATACAATTTGATCGGTGTATTTGTTTCTTTATTGAAAATAGTATCTATAAATTGATTCATAACCATGTTCGAATAGATATAAATCATGTCAATAATTTAATTAAAAACTTCTGTATGTTTAAACTTTGTATTGGAAGTTCAGATTTAATGTAATAAATTCAAATATTCCAATGTTGCATGTTCATATATGTTTAGTTTAAACTAGAAACCCTTTAAACTATCCCGCACTGACAGCTACTGGGCCACAACATTTTCAATCCTCTCAGTTTTTATTCAAAAACAAAAATGAGTAATACCACATAGCTGCCAGTATGGGGTATGATTGTTTTCCAATTTATTGTAGCAGCTATCATATCTGTAAATAGTAATTAATCATTTATAATCAGTGTTGCATAAAATTTTTTCTTCATATTAATAAATCATTAAAATAAGATTTTAAGAGTTTTACTGCGCAAAACCACATTTCATAAAAAAATAATGAATTGTGTGCAGATTTTCAAAATGCATAATAAATAAATATATACCTATGAATATTTAATTACAATTTTAATCAAATAATTATCATTACATCAAATATAGTAAATGTGTCAAAAAATCAGTTTCACTCATATGTTCAGTGTAAACAAATCATATATGTTACATACGTAGATACCAGTGCATAAATAATAAATTTGTAGTGTAATTGTTAAAAGAAACATACATTGTTCCATCCTTTTTGTCTATCGAACTATATTGGTATATATTTCAAATTATGTACATATTATATACATTACATAAATATTCAGTATTTGGTTACTAATTGAATCAAATTAACATTGATGTGTTCTACAAATCTAGCTTGAAAAGAGTTACTGATTATTTACACATTTGTCGAAACAGGTATCTAACTGTGTATAATAAATATACGACCACAATATCAGTGCTGCTTTTCAATAAAAAAAATATTATCCCTAAATTTAAATAAATGTATTAAATGCGTCAATCAGACAACTATATTTGTTGTAAACTTACCTATCTGTTGTGACAGCTATTAAAACTGTGTGTATAAATAAATATAAAAAATAACATTCTTGTTTTTTATTAATTGCTATTTTCTTCTCTTCCTTCTCTATACTCAACTAATTTTTTTTATCGGAAAAATGATTCTATTTTTTTAATTTTGCCTGCAACATTGAAAACTATAAGCTTAGAAAAAATAATTCAGTCCCGTTTTCTCATCTGAAGTTAGCTATTCGTCTTAGTGTCACACCATACATTGGTTTAATTTGACAGGGATGGAGAATCTACTTTGTATATGGAAGTCTAGACATTTAATTTACAGGATTTATGACATGTCATTGGCCGAGTAGATTTAATAATTTTGAGCTTCAAGAGAATCAACAATGGAAGAGTTAAAAGAATATGGATGTTCAAACATAGTGAGAATGTTATCCAGTGTGTTAAGTTAAAAAACGTTAAATCTTACATAATATACATTTAGACTTTTTTAGATTGTTTTACCAAAATATATTTTTAGAACTCTGCAGTTACCATTAAATTCATTCTCTTACGTGGAAGCGCAAAAATCGCAAATGTTGAGAATGTCCCCGGTCGATTCATTAATGTTATTTTATTTTTATTCTTTAAATAGGCTTCAGAATACAACCTACCCTTTTCCATCATTAATTTTTATACCACGATTGAAGCGATGAATATATATTTTCATTTATAACAATTATAGCTGCGGGTCACATGTAGATCTTTAAATTCTACTTTGAACCACATGTTCTGACCAGATTTAACCTCGATTTCAAGTTGACGGATGGATATTTCATCTGAACCCTGGCTTCTACCTCAACGGTCAATCTGAAGAGGTGATTGAAAGACAAGTGCGAATTTAAATCTCACTGGACTATTATTTATTCACAATCCATCTGTAGCCGCACATTTTTGTATCATCGTACTCAATGGTATGGAGATTTGTCATGGAAGTAGGTATGTATGTAATGTTTGGCAGACTATTTGAACATGAATTATTTTATCTTGTCTAGACTTTATTATGATAATTTTGGATCTTAAATATTACAGAAAGTGTACCTAAGGTGTTTTGGTTGCAGTCTTTATCTTTTTATTGGAAACCATTGTTAATTGTGACTCACCCTAAATTGTTTTGAATGAAATATGTATTGCAAAGTATTTGTCAAGTATTTTAGTTTGCTTAGGTTCGTTAGATGGCGATAGTTTTAGTTAAAAATAAAACCTATGATTTGAATTATATCTTTATATTATATTGTTAACAAATTACAATAGGGATGGAGAATAACTTAAAGAAAGGTATATTGAAGTCTAAGCATTTACAGGGCTTATGACCTGTCAATGGCTGGTTTAAGTGGCCACTTTACACACTGTGTGACATTCACCATTTCACAACCTCCAAATTTCTTAAATTCTTCCATTTGTTGATTTTAGTGAAGTTAAAGAGCTGAAACCTTTATTGTTGTGAAGAGAGGCAACGCCTGAAAACAATTTTCCAATTTTTAAACTTTATTATTATATTATATCTTTCTAGAAATTCTTGACTTTTAGTATTCAAGTAATTCTTTTCTGCATTTTTAACTTAATTATTTATTTATTCCTTTAATTGGGAACTCACACTATTGACAGAGCGAAACCGGTGAATGCGGAATAAAAGTCAGCCATCTAGTATTTGATTGATTTATTCATTGTTTTTCACTTCAAAATAGGTATTTATTTAATTTATCTCTCTATTTCAATGATCTCCCTTTTCTTCTGGCATTTATTGAATGGAAACCTTTTGGGTATAATCTGCTTTAGGACAATTCGAGCTTCGTCCAGGTCTCACCATTATAATTATTTTTTTATCTATTTACATATTTGTTTATTCTATAGTCCTTTGGTTAGACAACTCTTGGATTGTCTAGGACGAACTTGATACTCTACATTTACTAATTTAAATAGTAAATGAAAATTTATATGGTTGATTTTTGTTCAGTGGCCATCCATACCATGTAGATGAACGTATGTGCATCTACATGCGTAAAGGTGCCACAACGCGTTACATACTTGAATTTTATTAGATGCAGTCTCCATGGTGTTACAGTCGAGACATTTGCCTCACGCTCGGGTGCTCAAATTATGGCTTGTGGAAAAACGTTTTTAATATTAATGATAATCTTAATTTTTAATGATAAATGGGCCGCGATTATGAACGGCTAACTTCATCGGTACATACTGAGATGGTAAAACTAATATCGATATTTATGTACGAAAATGTGTATATTTGTATAAAAATTCAAAGTATCTTCGTTGGTAACCGGTAATTGAACACGTTTAGAAAAAAAATTGTACACATGTTCTATTTTTCATACTGAAAACTTCATTTTACTTCGTAGATAAAATTGAAGATAAATTTTAACTTCCCATCAGAATATGTACCATGGTATAGTAATGTTTCCAAATAATAATATGAATGTAGATAAATTATGTAACATTGAAAGAAAATTTAAGAACCTGCTGACGAATTGTACGCTTGCAGTTCAACAGGACTATAAATGAAATATTATTTTGTAAACGTGTCATCCATTTCCAAATTTCATTTTGTCCATCTTGCTCCGTTTTCATATATTTACAAAAAATGTACATAGACCTCCGTATTGAAAAAAAATCTCAATCTAAAGTCAATAATTTAAAATAAATGTTTCATACCTTCATAAATGTACGTGTTCATATTTCAATAAAAATATTCACAATAATTGTGACGATATACTCATGTGTCTGTGTCAACTAATTGCTCGTCCAAACTCAACACAAGACTTTTAGTCCCATGAAGTTGGGACTTATGTCTCAAATAATGTGTAAAAAGCTGACTTTAAGTAAATAAATATATTATGTAACTCTTGATAATGAGTAAATATATATATATATTTATTTTATTATTCGGATTTTCAGTTATCCAGACTACCCTCATCCCTAATTATCTGGGTAATGGAGGTTCTTCTGTATAAACTACTGACTTATTTTTATTAAATGTTAAAAAAATTAATAGTGCATAGGGCACTGCATTGGTACATCAATCGCAGCATATCTTGATTATTTTTGTTACATAAACGCAAAATGATCAGTCTTACGCTTCAGATACCAGTCCTTCTTCTTCTTCAGCCTTGTTCTCTCCACTGCTGGATAAAGGCATATTCCAAACGTCTCCATTCCTCCCTATCACCTGCTTTCATCATCCACGTTTTACTGGAAATAAAAGCAATGTCGTCGACCCATCTTTTCCATACCAGTCCAGGGACTATGAAATATTCTTGTGTTAAAACGCTCTTTTAAATATATATTACATATCAACCATGTCGGGAATCGAACCCGAGACCTCTTGCATGGTAGGCAAACGCGCTGACCATTCCACCACGAGGCCGACAGCAATCTTTGCACCTTCAGGCAATATGTCGCCTTTATATGTACAGTATGTAGACTGTATATGTGTAAAGCTTGTTTAAATAATTAAATTAAAACATCCAGCTGTACTCTGGTGTGTTATTACCAAAGCTGCAATTTTCTGCCTACTCTCGTACACAGTCCATGATCCGAAGCCGAAATAAATTAAATAAGAGTTGCTCATTATTTTTACCCTTGCTAATTATGTACAATTTGTACAAGGCTTTTATTTACTTTGAGGGAGAGTCGGCTGTGGCTTTGCTAAGGAACGTCTCCACATCCGGTCACGGTTCTCCACAAAGTCGAATGGGGGTTTTAAGAATTATTAATAATTTCCTTAATCATGAAAAGTTAATATGTATCTATTTTCACATTAAAATAAACCTGTTCGATTAAATATTTTTACAACTTTTGAATATTGAATAGAAAAATCCAACCCTCCGCTTACCCAACATAATCTTTCGATTATTTATTTTAACGGCACTAGTACCTTAAAACACGTTTACATATTTTTACTATTATTAATGTGTTTGTACACTGAGAAAATTCAGTGATTTTTTTGTATTTTTTTTATTTGTTAACAGACTATCAAACTAAACCAATTAATACAATAAAAAAATATGTATCCCATGCGCTATGATTTTTTTAAATTTCGTAATTTTCAAATCACTCGAAGGCGATGTCGCAAGTTCTCTTTAATTCTCTATTTTTTACCGCGCGTAAGAAAACATTTTTATATCCAATTTCCCATAGCACTGAACTTCACCATTCTCATAAAATCCAGTGTAAATTTATAAGTTTCTAGAAATGATTCACTGTGAGTTTTTAAATGATTTATTTCTGTGTAAAAAATAAATAATTTATTTATATATAAATGCATATTACGTTCTAAAATTTATCGTTTATTATTGATTGATTTTGTGTTTTGTATACAAAGGCTGTTTATTTTGATTTTTAATAACTAGGTATCTCTACATAAGATTAAAAATATTATGTTTGTATTAATAATATTCATTATATACATATACAATACAATATTATCAGTATAATCTCTACCTAAATAAAGAAATTAATTAATATAGAAGGTGCCAAATATAAAAGGGGTGGTATCTTAAAATATCGAGTAAAAAAATACAAATTATAAACTATTGTTATATTTTAATCAAGGGATACACGATTTATTTACTAAAATGTTACATCAGAAACCAAATGCTTAATATTTATTAAAATAAGAAGAATAGTTTTTTACACATGTTATCTTAATGTTGCGTTTGAGGAGCTTTTAGATATTTTTAAAATTATTTTATAGATTAACAAATTTATGCGTTTTTATTATTTACCCAAATATTTAATTTAAAGGCCATTTTTAACGAGTTGTAAATAACTCACTATCAGCAAAAAGGGAATTAAGTTGGGGTAGAGTGAGGTTTGAATCATGGACTTTTGACCCGTGAGTCCGAGACACTAGCCACAGGACCACAACCGATTCGTGAGATTAAAAAAATATCTCGGTAGAAGACCACAAAAAAACAGACAGGCAATGCGGTCCTATAAGTGCAAATATACCACATCACAACTGCACAACATTACTTATTGTACTTCGTGGGAAAGTGGAAATAAGCATTCAAAACATACGAGTAAGATGACAAAAAAATAGCGATGAAACAGATAGTAGTTTGGCCGTATACCGGATATTCGGCAAGTCCCTATGCCGGATATTAAATTTCTCTCGCGGTTAAAAACTAAACTTTTATTGGGCACAAAATAAACAGGGGTTTAAATATTTTCATAATATTTGTTTTTTCTTATCGATCAAAGAGTTGCATATGAATATGATTTATACGTTTATAAATTAGATCAGTTTAACGGTTTTGGGTAGTTTCGCCCCCTGCTATTTATTTTTTTAATGCAAATTTATTTTTGGTAAAATTAAAAAAAACGATAAACATCTTTCATTTGAGAGTTTAATTCTTTTTCTGGTGTGAAAACTGAACACTGACCAACGTTTTATTTTTTTTAAGAATCTTTTCCCGAACACGGTCGGTATTAATAAATCAATTTAGTGACGTTGATTTCATGAAATTATTGAAGTTTAATGAATATGAGATATCCATCAGATATTGAGCTACAGTCCGATATCCAACCGAAAAATATAAATTAGCCGTATAGGCCGAATACCGGATAGTATATATAGAATACCAGATATCCGTTTCATCTCTATGTACTAAAAAACATTCAAGTCAGTGTTTGATTTTTTTTTACTGGCTCATCTAAATAAGGTTTTGTTTTTTATTTTTTATTTTAAAGGATACGATTTTTGAAACTACTTATCTTCTCTGAAATCTTCTTTTTATATAGATGTTTAACGTATTAAAATATTTAAGCCTGTTGAAAATTTTTAGTGAAGTTCATTGTAATTTACTTTTGAGGATCACTCACCTTTTATTTCTAAAATAACACATTTATTATATTATAATAGTCTGTTTCTTATTTTTCATAAAAATAACATTTTAATATTATTGCAATTTATTTTGAATGTCATTTTCTTTTAAAAATAAGAAAATCATAGGACTATTTAAGTAAATAAAAAATATGTAAGAAACTTTTATTTATTTATTCAAATATTTTGTTTATGAAAAAAACACACCTACTTGAAATTAAACATAATATGCACCAATATTAAATATGTTTCATGGTATGAATGAAAATAACTTCTTATTTAAACGTAAAATATATAAAACAACACAAACTGATTCTAAAATAATGTAAAGTTAAAATTGATCGGTTATCAATCAATTCGATATTGAGCAGCCCTTGGTTATAAAAAGGGAAAAGTTAAAAATTAAATTTCAAAGGACGAACCCTTTTACCGACACCTTCATTTATTAAACTCTTTTGACAAAGATATCCCATGCTATTAATAATATTAAACTAAATAAAAAATGTTATAAGAATATTTTTTCAAAATGACATAATAATATAATATGTTATAATGATAATATAGGTACTCTATTTTTTTAATGTAGGTACATTTGTTTCTTCAAATATTTTTTAATTTCGTACAACTAATTTTTTAGTTTCCTAAATACATGTATACTTATGAAATAAATGAGTGCACCTTAAAATATAGTAAAACATTAATCTGTGTTCAGATTTTTTGTAACCGGACACTAAAATAAATCTAGTTTGTTTATAAAAAAACATTTATGTATCGTAGATATATTATAATACAGTCTAATCTAATTTAAGGGTAAATTACTTGTTTTGATATTCGTATATATATTTTTACTTACGAAAATATAGTATAATATAACTTGGTTAATTAATGCGTATATATATTTTCTTAAATTAATTGTAATGATTGTGAATAGAAAGAATTTAAGAAAAAATCGTCCAGAATATTATTTGTAAAATTCTTGTATTTTTGGATTCTTATTTTTGTTTTAATATGTACATTAAGAGATAGCTAAAAAAATCATGATTATTTTTGTGGTCTTCTTATCATCTTCTGGCTAGCTTAATTTCCGCCTTGATTTTATTCTGAAACAATGAAAAAAAAAAATTAAACATGAATATTTCCATATTACCAATAAACATATTGTACAGATGTTCAAAAGTTGAAGGAATAAAGGTGTTCAAGTTACGTCAGTGTATTAAAGTATGAATGGGGAAGTTCAGTGCTACGGGATATTGGATACAAATAATATTTTCTTACACAGGGTAAAAATTAGAGCATTTAATTGTAAGACGAAGGTTCTCAAAAATGTGTAAAAAAAAAGATTTTAATAAAAGCTACTTTGAATGACGTCACGAGTTCTTGTGAATTAACCCGGATAGATTCTCGGTTAACGATGCAAATTCACCAATCAGCCGAACTCACCGTAGAGAAATTGTGACTTCGCAGGCGGAGTAATTTTAAAATCGCAAAACTTAAAAAATCATAACACTGATAATACAATGCATAAAAACATATACTTTTTTAATTGTCGTAGTTTGATACTTCCTTAACCAACGTATTTTTTTAAAACCACTAAATTTCTTCAATTCATCCTATGAAGGTAATTTCCGTGTTAAAAAATGTTATTAGTCTTATATTTTATCATGAAATGTTAAAAAGTTAATGCCGATTCGATCAATGAAGTTACAGTTTAACATGTTATTTTATTATTGGTATTGTATAATTGAACAGTTTTAACAAAAAAACAATAAGATTACACCTGTTAAAAGAATTAAGTTTTTTCTTTCTTACCTTTGACATACGGATGCAAAATTGTGTCAGGCGCGGGTTCCAAGATACTTGGCTCCTTATAGTGCACGAGCGGAGCACTAAACTCGGTAGTGCTGGAAACTAAGTCTGACTTATGCTTAATGACAGCTGTCTCAGGTTTCTGGAAGCTCTCTACAGGCACCGGCTCGTGATAGATCACCGGTGGATTGGGCTCATGATACATCACTGGCGGATTAGGCTCATGATAGACCACCGGTAGATTAGGCTCGTGATAAACAACCGGTGGATTAGATTCGTGATAGACCACCGGTGGATTTGATTCGTGATAGACCACCGGCGGATTTGGGTCGTGATAGATCACCGGAGGATTCGGTTCATGATATATGACCGGTGGATTTGGTTCGTGATAAATCACCGTTGGGTTAGGCTCTTGATAGATAACAGGCGATGTCGGTTCATGGTAGCTCACTTTATCTGGACCGTGATAGATAACCGGCTGATCTGGCTCGTGATAGCTCACAGGTGAGTTAGCCTTGTGCTTGCTAATCAGTAAGTCTGGAAGATGCTTTCGAATTTGGGGATCAAGTTCACGGTAGCTTATTTTTGTATCAGACTCGCGATAGGTGACCGGAGTGACGTGCTTTTCTTTATTTACCTGTAATATTGTTTCGATTTTTTGATAAAGAGTTTTTGAATCTGGTTCCTGTTTTTTTGAAACTTCGAGGTCATGTTTGCTAATAGGCGTGTGAAACTCTTCTTTTTTAACCGGTGGGTCCTCAGTACTCTTGATAAGTCCCGGTGGAGCTAATGTAGCTAAAAGAGCAGGTAGCATATGACTGCGTCTATCAGGCATGACATCATTCAGTAAGGCAGGATTCAGCATTGATACACGAACTGGGCATGTACCTAAAATGCGTGCTTGTCTCTTCTCTATTGCGCTGGCCAAAGTTTGAAAACGCTCTCCGCACAACACTGGATTTTCTGAAGACAAATTAATCAACGACTATATTTGTTATACAAGGCTATTTATAAACTACCTACAGGACTATTCAAACACAAACAAAGGAAACATTTGCATACATTAAACAAATATTTACGCATAGAACTATTCTATAGACTATTATAAAAAACGTTGTTACATACGCAATATGATGTTTAAAAATAAAACGTATACATGCATTTTTCAAATCTGTAAATTTTTTTTTGTATATTAATTTAAAAACAGATTGACATGGAAATGATTTATAATAATGTCATTATTTTAAAACTGTAATTCCATTATGATAAATAAAATGTTAACTCTAGAATTTGAAACGCAAAACATATTATCGCTCAATTGTGTTTACGGCCATCCTGCCTAATAAATCGTTTATCTCGAAACTGCTATTGTTATAAAAGATAAATCGTCACTTGACTAATACAACAATTTTGCTTATTGGTGTTAACCATTTGATTGCAATTAATGTCATTTTTGTATCACATGTAATTAATATCTTATCGCATACACTAGTCATGTTAGAAAAAATCCGTTAAAAGTATTTAAATATAAAGATACTACTTTTCGTTAACTTAAAGATATAGGAATAAATAATTAATATGGTTGCTACTACAAAGATAAAACATTTATGATCTATATTAGCGATCGGCAATAATTGGCGGCCAGATTTGGCCAGCGAGTGCTCCCTTCTGGCCCGGCCGTCGATTAATTTAACTTTATTTTTTCGTAAATCAGAATGCTTAAAGTAACGAGTGCCGTAGTCGGCATGTTTGGTATTAAAAAGCCGTTGCAAATTGCATTATTTCATCACAGCAATTCTTTAATTTGACTATATATGAGTATTTGGCACATGGGATTTAAATCAGTTGTGTTTGGCTTGCACGTGCACGAGTGACGTCGACGGTCGACTGCCCCCCCAAAAATAATTGACATGTTCATAAGGCCCGCCACCAAAATAGCTGCTGTAAACTTAAAAGCAATAATGTCCGACACTTTTATTGATGGTCTTTTATTTTCCTCTTTTATTTGATGATTTGAAAAAATCCTAATAGCTGACATTTAAAAATGTATATGAAAGATAACCACGAAACAAAAATTAACGCCCGTGAAAGTGAAATTTTCCAAATTAATTTAATTGTTAAGGAATTCCGAAAAACTCTCTTTTCTGTGTCCGGGCACCAGCACCAGAGCCCTAAATTAGTGTTTTAACTCGATGATTAGTTTCAGGTAAAAATTCTGAAAAGGAAATCAAGTGGAGATTACTCCACCTCGTTGTGTAGTGGTTGGCGCGTTTTGCCTTCCATTTTTTAAGGTTTTGGGTTCGATTTCTCGAGGGGTGGGTGCAAAATTGCAATATTTAAATGTTCCAGGACTGGCCCCTGAAGCGTAAAACCAATCATGTTACCTTTAATGTGACAAAAATTGTCTATGTTAGACACGCTTTAATCGGAGTGGCAATGCAGTGCGCAATTCACCACTTGGTGTTGATGGAGAAATGATGATAAAAATTAATTACTTTTATTTTCAATTATCATTAATATTATTAGTGGTGAAACGGATAGTGGTTTGGCCGGATACTGGATATTCAGCCAGCCTCTAAGCTGGATTTACACCTGGTAGATACTGAATTTCTCTCATAGTTAAAAACAAAACTTTTAATCGACATGAATAAAAAAGGTTTGAACAATTTTTAATGATCACTTATAATGTTAATGATTATTACATAGTATTAATGCAATTATTGTAATGCTATTGGGTTGTTTCACCCCCTGCGCTTTATTTTTTTCTCGCAAATGTATTTTGAATTAAAAATATGTTTTTAATACCCTTTTTTATTTGCGGGCGAAATTCTTTTCTAGAGTGCATACTAAACATTGACGAACGTTTTTAAGCAAAAAAAGAAAATTTTTCAAATAATGAAGGTTATCTCCCCTTTCATAAACACGGTTGAAATCAATAAATCATAATTTTTGCACATCAATGAATATTAGGTATCCGCCAGATATTGAGCTACTATCCGGTAACTTGCCGGATGGTAAAACTAAGCCGGATACCGGGTAGATACTGGATATTAGTTTTATGTCTTATAATTATTCTATCAATCAGATGCCTATTCGGACCACCCGGCGTTTCTGTTTCACACGAATTATGCAAAAGTTCTATTTTTTTAATGATTTCTTCCAGTTTTTTCCCGTATTAAGTCGTGACGAATTTTCTAGCAGTTATGATACTAAGTTAGCGATAGCCGATGGCTGGTATATAGCTAGTATAATTTAATTAGCATCGAGTATAAACATTTTTTCTTAAATTCTGAATAAACTTATATAAATTAAATAAGTTTATACGATAGTGATCTAATTGTATAAACTTATTAAATTTTCGGTCGGATTTGAGACCAAATATATTTAATTGAGTGTTTTTTTCGTGTAAGTATTATTTGTTGAAAATTAAATAATTACAAACGCCATAAAAATAAATTTTAAATTAAAAACAAGCAATTCAAAATCAATAATTTCGCATAATATGAGGCTCCAACTACAAAGTTACTTTGCACATTTAGTAAAATAGGAAGGGTTATATTGTACTTCCATGATATGTTGAATCAAATTGATAAAAATGCACTTTATCAGAATATTTATTCATATCGGTTTTGGATTTATATATTTTTTTAACATAAGGTAAACTAAGTCGGAATGTACAAAGTTGCCAGAGTTGCCAACTACATATTATATTATGTATTATTTTATTTTTTTCGCTTATATAAATATATCTAATGCATACATAATACATGAGTAGTTATACAATCAAATCGCAGAAAAAAATTTTTTTTAGCAAAATTTTGTCCAATAAATAATTAATAAAAATAAATAATTAAGAACAAATCCAATTTATTTTTTACAAGTTTCTACCAGAAGTTTTTGTATATAATAATTCCAATATCGAATTTCTCATAAAATATGAAATAATGCCTTCTTCATATTGTGGTAATTTTTTTGCTAATAAAATTGCACGCTATAAGAATTTTAAAGAAAGTCACTTTATTTTATTTTTAAGTGTGTTTGTGGTAAATAACACTTAAATACCTATTTATAGTGGTTAGCACGTTTGGCTACCATGCCTAAGACCCAAGTTCGATTTTCAGCAAAGTCAATATGAAATATTTATTTAAAAGGGTTCTCAGATACAATATTTTACCATCTCCATACTGATACTTGGAGTTATTTTCATGACACAAATGACCAAGATACGCTGCCATACACCATATAATGATGATATCCGAATACAATGTTACTAAATAATATTTTGAGTATATCTAAATATTTGTAGACAAGGTTGAACATTGATATAAATTGCAACACAGAGAGAAAACATTTTTCGAGAAGAAACCATGGCAGCCTGGACTAGACGTTAAGAGGATATGCAGTGCCAGACAATAGGTATTTGAACATTGTTTTTCTGCCACTCTCTCGCAAATGCCTCCCCAATACTGTACGAAAAAGACAACTGCACGTCGGACTGATTATGCTGAACTAAAATGGTCAAAATCAAAATAATCGACGTTTCATGGTCCCGCTTTCCGCACTTCAACATTGAACCGATTTATTTTTATTTTTATTAAGTATATTTTATTTCTTCAAAATTGTTTACTATGTTTGTAAACCGCGCGTTCGGGCTGGGTGCTTTTATGAGTTTTTGTATAGTCCTAGCTCCCATAAAAAAATATAGTGATAAATAAATCAAATAGTGAGTTATTTACAACTCGTTGAAAATGGTCACCAAAATTTAAATATTTCGGTAAATATGAACTCTAATATAAATATTTTTTTAAATAATATATTGACCTAGGCGTTTTTACTGATATTTTTATTAAAGTCATTAACTATGGAGTTTTATATTAAAAAAATGGAGAACATAAATATTTTCAAATTTAAATAGGTACAAACGAATCTAATGAATGTCAATCCACTATAATTTTACCGTGTTTTTTTGTTGTTTATTTGTTCATTTTTCCATACATAGAATAAAGAATTTATAATTACAAAAATACATCTTAAAATTAAGCTATAACATACTTTGGAAAAAATACCCACACAGACTTAAGCGTCTGAGCGTGGGCCATTTCTTATTTAATGATTTAAAAGTTTATAGCATATAAGATGTTGTTTAGATTAAGACGATATGTGTGAAATAGGCTATTCTCCGTCTGGTATCACACGACTGGTTTGTTTATTTGGAAATTCTTGTAATAATGAACTGACTTCAGTGCCATAATCCAGGAAGAAAATACGGGAATGGGTTTGTATGAAGAAAAGTCAAACTGCGTTTCCTCTAAAGGCTAGTGGTTCTTAGTGGATGAAATAATTTTATTAAATCAATAAACGCTGCAACTTCTCTTTTATTTTATAAAAACGTTTAAACATGGGCATAGTGGTTATATTTACATAGCGGGTAAAGTTGCCACATACACCAGCCAATGCCAAGACTGCCAAGTAATAAGACTTACATACTCCTTTCTCAAAAATGGTTTTCCCTCTCTGTCATAATGACTATATTATTATTTATATGCACTTTCTAATATTTTATTGCATCCGTTCTGTACGTTCTGAAGCCAGAACGTCGTCAAAGTCTTAAAAAATAACGTCATTTTAGTACTGTATACTATGCGAGTGTTCATTATTTACTGTAAAATGATTTATTTATTCAGACGATCACAATAACCTTTTGACCCTCGTGTCTGATAACGTCCAGAAACTTGATTTTTGTCAACAATAGTCAACTGAAGTTATTGTTCTATATCTATCATCTCTATAAATGTCTTCCACACTTAGATACAAACGTAATAATAATATAATGCATATCAACGATTGAAATGTACAATTGTATTCAGCTCCGAGTAAAAAAAATTATATGAAGTAACCCGTTTGAGCTGGAATAATAAATCTTTGAATTGTCGTCATACTTTCGTCATTTTACATGTTTGTATATAAATTTTCCTAATATTACTGGCTAACCAGTTAACTTACACACAAACTAGTCAAAAACACAGTCATAAAATGAAAAGTTAAAGCTAAGATTGTGAAAGCAAATAAATAAATAAAATTTTAAGCTTATTCGCATAAAGCATGTATTCGAAAATACTACACATACACCCAGCTGATTTTAAATATGTAAATTAAAAAAATTATCAATCAATATGAGAGTATCGCTTCATTCCGCAAAATAATTTATTAGTTTTTAATGCAATATCGCAGCTATACAAGACAAAAGCTCAACCATATACACACATCTCAGTGAAGAAATTAAAATTGATTGTATAATAAAAATCGAAACTATTTGGACGCATTCGGTTTTTCAATTAGAAGGAAATTGTCATCGAGTAAAACATTATTGGACCTTTTACCGATTTACGAGTATGTGAGTATTTTATGTACTTTTACGAAATATACTATCACTTGTGTTCTTTCTATAAACATTAAATTGAAAAGTCTATGATATGATTTAAACTTTTAACCCATGCTAGTAAATTAACTTAAGCGCTTTCAATTTTCAACTATCGTATTCAACTGCAACTTATATAAATACTGTGAAAATATTTCTATTTTAATATTCTGTTGTTTCAAAACTTTAAACCTAGATAAGGAAATCAGCTGCAGATGTTTGAATTGAGATAATAATATAATATACGTAGGTAAAATACCATATGCATGGTGCAATTTATGTTCCAGACCGATGTTGTCTGACCACTATTTTGGTTTGGTTGTCATTTGTGTGTTCATATTATTTGACAGTTAGTGAAATAATAAAATACATATATGTATATTGAAATAATTGTTCGATGAGGAACTTCAGCCCTGTGGGAGATTGGGAATAAAAAATGTTTTCTTACGCGCGGTAATAATTAGATTATTAAATTGTACGGAAAAGTTTCTAGAAAACGCATTAAAAAAAATCTTTTACTAAAAACAAAGTTCTTTGAACGACGTCAATAGTTCGCATGAATTAACCAATGATAAGAGAGTTGTGAAAGATTTCTGGTTTACGGTAATTTAACAGACCAATCGGCAAAAATGACCGAGAAAAAGCGGAAGAGAACTTTAAACGCCACACGCGGAGTAATTTCAGAAACAAAAATAAAAAATAACCACAAAACTTTAAAAATCATAGTTCTTTTAATACGATACACAAAAATAAAATAAAGAGTCTATTAACAAATAAAACTTTTTTTTTAAAACCACCGAACTTCCTCATTGTAAATACTTGAATAAAAATGCGTGATTTTTTCGGTGCTAAGTTAGTCAAATATTCAGTGTGTTATGAATGATTTTGAATTTTTATATACCTTGGGAAATAAAAAAAAGTCTGGACAATAACGTACCCATCATATGTCAGAAAATATTTATGCGGTGAGAAACGGTGTTTGTGAACGTCCGGGCACCTGTCACCAATGCCAAGCACAGGAATTTGGATGTTAAAAAACTATGATTTGGTGTTGAATATATTTTTTGTTTCTGAATTGCATCAATTGAGTCTACGGCATTTATGGTTCCAACAGGATTGTACCACGTCACATACAGCTCATGAAACGATGCAAATTTTCGGAGATACTCTTCCCCCTAAATAATATTAAAATGTGATGATATCGACTGGCTCCCATGATCCTCTACCCTACGATTTTTTTTCTATGAGATCTTAATGGGAAAGGTGTACACCAGCAAACAAATGACAATTCTGATTAACAATTTACAACAGGGATGGAGAATACCTTAAATAAGGGAATATGGAAGTCGAGGCATTTACAGGGCTTATGGCCCGTCATTGGCTGGTTTAAGTGGCCACTTTACACACTGTGTAACATTCACCATTTTTCCTATGTTTGAACACCCATTTTTCTTCAATTCTTCCATTTGTTGATTTTAGTGAGGTTAAAGAGCTGAAACCTTTATTGTTGTGAAGAGATTCATCTGACTGAATTATTTCACATACGCCTGAAAACAATTTTCCAATTTTTAAACTTCTTCTTGGACCAGTTGGTTTCATTACAATAATTCTTATCGACTCCCGAGGGGGTGAAATCCAGTCTCTTGTCTACAAACATTTGGACAAACTTAAATATTGTGACAATTCTGATGCTTAAGGACAACATCCGAAAAGAAATTACCGAAATGATATCACAAGTTTGCAAAAATGTAATTTAAAAAAATGCTTTAAATCAGTGGTGGTCAAACCGTGGCGCAACGCATTTTTCTGGTCATTATTTAAAAATAGGCGCCATGACGTAAATTCACAAATTGAATTCCGCGATGAAGGTATTCATTTTCGTCTCATAAGCGAAGCAGTTCCTATTCTTATTTCTATTTTACAACCCCAAACGTGTACGTAATAAGGTTGTAAGGTTTTAAATTCAGTAATATCCTGCCGGTAAAACAACTTTGTTAATACAAATTGATTGTAGATCACTTTGTTGATCCGGAATATAAAAAAAAGAGTTTCCCACACTCACAACACTAGATTAAAAACTAAGGGCTCCCTGTTTGTTCCCCGAATTACAAATTACTTCGGAGAGCGAACATTAAATTGCGTATTTCCAAGATTGTTCAATGATCTCCCACAAACCATCATTAACATGAAAGATCTTCAAATGAAAAAAAAAAGAACTGAAAAAATATCTTCTAGATACTTTATAGTGCCTGTTTATAAATAAATTTGTAAAATATAAATAAAATAAATGTAATATAAACCTGTCATAAAAAAAAATGTGTCCCACCGAAAAGTCTTTAGACTTAGTGGGTAACAAATTCTTGTATGTATTTTTTTAAAATTATAAAATAAACGCTGCTCTGCAGCACTGAAACTGAAGGTAAAAAATTTTTTGTCAAAATTCAAAGTTTAAAAAGATGACCTACGTACATCATATTTCAAACACATTGTTGAAAATCGTTAAATCAACCAATAAAATTATTTTTTTGAAATTGTGTTTTCTTAAAAAGTTATTAAAAAAACATCGGCCTGGAACATGAAACCCACGTTTTATTAGGAAATTTCAGAGTTATTAACTGCTTTATTATTCTAAACATTTTAATAGCAGCTTTTAAACTATCGTAGATACTAATACATATGTGTGTACTTTGAAAACATAAGGGGACAGCTAACTAAAGTCGATTAAAAGATTTATTATTGACAAAACTTTCTAATGTCATCATTCCCACTCCGCATCTAATGGTACACAGGCATTACTTTTTTTAAAATTACTCCAAATGCAACGCATCATGATCAGTTTTGTTACACGAAAGTAAAATCTTACCATTCAGGTGCCATTCCTGGGACTATGCAATATTCTTCATAGTGAAAAAACAATTTTTTGAATAAATTTCATGTAAAAAAACATGATTATTAATAAATATGTTATCAAGATAAATTAACATGACTTTAATCAGCTTTCCCGAAAAGTTGATGTTTTCAACATACGATAGTTTTAGTAGCCATTAATTCATCTTTCAAAAGTGTTTTCAAATTCGAAATAAAAAATAAACTGGTAAGCTTTATTTAAAAAAAACTATTATTTCTATATTTGAAATTCGATTTTCGCACATTAAGCAGGTTTTAAAAAAATTGTCTATAATAATCACGTCGGAAAAAGGAAGTGCGCTTTTGAAATATTCATCCCTTCTTATCACGTCTAAATGTAGTATGATTATAAATGAATAAATATATTAATTTCCAATGATAAAATAAATCTAGTCGTACACATACTTTACATCTACCTAATTCAATAACATTAGGCTACTCTCAGAATTATTACATTTACGGCAATATTTTTTTGTATGTTCAAATCTTTTTAGATAAGAAAGAACTGTATTGAACTATCTAGGGAGTGTATCAAGATTTTTCAGCAGACATATTTTGAGAGGAATCTAGGCATTTACAGAGCTCACGACCTATCACTGGCTGGTGTAAATAATAATTTTATACCTTTTGCCTATGTTTATATATCTACATCTTAATTGTTTTAATCTGATGATTTATGCGAAGGAAAATAATCGAAACCTTAATTGTAGTAAGATTTTATGGCTCTTTTGCATTAAAAAAATATCAGAGAAAAAAATTAGTAGTGATGTTTAAACATGGGCAAAATAGTTGATGTTAGACAGATCATATAACTAGTAAATGCCTTGATTTTTATCTAAACTAACTATCTTTAAAGCACTGACAATAAACGAATTAATCTTTTTAAATAACTAGTTTCATAAACCGCGATTGTAATTAAATTTAACTCTACTGCTCTAATTGCCCCTTTCCTCGTGTGTTTGGTGAAATATATGGAGGGCTTATGTCGAATAGTGTTATGCTTTCTCGTGACCATATTGTTAACACGAAAATGGTCTCTGTTAAAATATTTGTCAAATCTCGAAATCCTTTCTCAAAACACCTCCAATTAAAAATATATATAAATCTTGATTCAGTTTTGTACGGCAGCTTACCATGTAGGTTAATCTTCAACGTTCCTAATACACCGTGAATGGAGCAATTCGTTTTCGTTACCAAGTCATAGTTGACGCTGTCTATGTGGTTCTGAGACAGGTCAGCGTAGCAGAGTCTCAGCAGACCGTGGAAGTCTTTGTCCAGCATCGTCAGGTTGTTATGAGACGCTAGCAACTCCTCGAGCGACGAGAGATATGTCTGAAAAAATAATTAAACTTGTTGGTTTATTGAAATTTATTGCAGCAGAGAGGGAAAACGTACCCGAATCTACAAAGTTTGGCTTAAGGTCTTTACTGTGTCTTGCTGGTGGTGAGCTTAAATAAAAGTTAATTTGAGTCTTAATTCAATAAAATTTTATATTAAGGATCTACTTTCCAAGATAATTGAACAAGAAAAAAAAACGCAAACAGGGGATAGAGGGGTGGATGTCAGTTAAATACTGAAAATAAAGAAGGAAATGAAATTTTGTTTTGTTTTGTTGTTATTTTGTAATTTTAAAGAAACCCTCAACATTCAATACGGAAAGTCCGTATAACATATTTAAGATTCATACAGAAAACACTCATTATTTAATAAATTCCATCATACAAATTTATAAAAAATAAAAGAATTTGAGATGAATAAGTCACTCAGATACCAAAATAATATTAAAATTCCTAAATTCGTCACAAGTCATGGTCAAAATAGCTTTGTCTTCAAAGATGTAAAAAAAATTACTAATCTCCACAATGAACTAAAAACAATTAAAAATAATATATCAATAAATAAATTTAAAGTAAATCTAAAGAAATTTTTTGAACACGTATAAAAACTACATTAAATTTTAATAAGTATTATTGTTTTATGTTTTTCTTTATAAATCCTATGTCTTTATTTTTTTTTCTCATGTACCTTTAAAATTATATAACCACTTATAAATAAACAACTAGAACAGTGTAAGTCACTCTCCAAGCACAAGAGTAAGTCTCTTTTTTTGGAGAGTTACAGTGATAACATTTACTAGATGTGTAAAAGTAAATATGGATATAATTTTAAAAAACATGTACCTTTTATGAAATTTGTTTATAAAAAAATAATATTTTTAACTATTTAGATATTTTTATTAAACATTTTTTTCTCCTTTTTAATTTTTTTCCCATAAAACACACATAGGTGTTTTATTACGATTATTTTCAATTGCTCAATATTGTTAGCTCGAAATCTTATGAAGCAAATGTCGATCGTGTTTTTGATTATATTTTTTTTGTAGTTTTATGTAGGGGTTCTTGTTTTATTGACCCGAAACTGAAGATATTAAAAATCATCAACACAATTGTCATTCATGGGTAAACAAAATATTGGATCATTATCATTCAGCAATTAAATAATAAATTAAAAATAAAATACCTTGGATAGCTCTTCCAACGATGTAATTTGGTTATGCGATACGTCCAACACCTTAAGTTCGTCCAAGCCTATTAAGTTGTCCGGAGATATGATATTCAAGAAGTTGTGACTAACGTTGAGTCTCAGCAAACCATGCAAACCCATTAGTGCTCCTCCTAAATTAGTTATCCGATTGTGGTCAAGTCTCAATTCTTGAAGCCTTGTCTCCAAATCAACTAAATTCTGTAAAACATAGTCAATTGCATGTAAAAAATATAATTTTATCATGATCAAATAAATTTCATGTCAAGCAAACTTCTTTTTAGTATTGATACTTATATTCTATATATTAATAAATGTATATGCTCAAATGTAACAAAAAAACTCAAGGCTTAACATTTAAAATTCTTAGCTGGTCTGGACCAGAAATATAATGGATATTTATCCGAAATAAAACATAAATGAGTAAATAAAATATAATGTTCCATCTAGTTGACCACCAAATTCAACAAACCAAATTCCCAAGATTTTTTCGAAAGAAAATCTGATTTTATCTCAACATTGATTATTATTTATTCAAAAATTCAACACAAAACAGGCATTCTCCTTATAAGTATTTGATAACATTAAATTTTGTTTGATTGGGGTTATCTATTAGAATTTCTTGGTGGAATTGAATCTTAAACAAATAGGTAAATAAGACGTCTGTTTTTAAAGTTGATCAGTTCTGGTATATCGTCAGACCAGTCTGACGATATAGGTTAAGACGAAGTACAAAATCCACTGATAAATATAAAAAAGTGGCAAAATTATACCAGTTTTTATCATGATATATTTATATTAACTTATATAATAATGATTAAATATATTTTGTTAAATTAAAACGGAAAAAATCTCTGTTCTGGAATCCGAACTCGGAATCATGAAAGTTTTATTTTTCTATAGTAATTTGCGGGTTCGAATCTTTAAGCGAGCAAAAAATATTTGATACCATGATATAAATAAGTCAGGTTGTAGTTCAGTGGTAGTATTATTGCGGTCTCCGAATCAGAGGCCTGAGATTCATTCATCCCTCCTGAATCTTTAGCAATCAATTTAACTTTAATAGCTTAGCTATTAAAGATTTATCTTTAAAATTTTCCATTCATTTCAATGTCTATTTTTAACAATTATTTATATTAATTAAAATCCTTTGTTCCACATTCGCTTCTAAGCGCTGAATGTAGGTATCACCAGACACCTCCAGGAGACACACTATTGCCAGCTAGCACTCTCGTCTCTTACCGCAGATGTGAAGAACAGGCAACTTGGGCATCCGCATCACTTGTTCAAACCAGGTTCTCCGTATTATCAAGATGCAAGTTATATGAGGCTGCTGCTTCCGTTCTCAAACTTCGTTGTTGGTGATGAAATCGAACCATCTTATATTTTTCTCAAGCACTTACTCTCAAACCTTAGAAGTTTGGTAAGATGCGAGGATATATAGGAATATTCATTATAATTATTTTTATAAGAGTTGAATAAACTTCATTTATTTAACCGAGTAAAGGCTCAAGCTCAAGGCTCAAGCTCCTAATAGCACGCATCGTGTTAAAAGTTGCTTCAGCAATTCCTAGACGAGTTGCAAGCTCTTTTTACATGCCACCATCCTAGTTTATGTGAACTCTCAAATATTTAAAGCGGTCAACTTTCTTGATCCTTTGCCAGATGGAGATCAAGATCAGGACAGGATTCGTTGCACACAATCTGAGTATTTTTGCTATTAATATTTTGATATACCCAGAAGGGAAGATTTTTCTGCAGTTTGTGAAAAATTTATTGAAGATCACCAATACATTTTTCAAAAAGAACCGCATCGTTTGCGTACTCCGAGAGACACAACTTTAAGTAATAGTTCATTTCTATACCTCGGTCGGGCGGTAATGATTTACGTAATATTAAGTTCATCAACATAATGCATAAGAACGGTGCGAGGATGCAACCTTGCCTCACTCCAGTGAATACTCCGAACCAATCAGTCAAAGAGCTGCTGATTCTTTTATAGCGATTGCAGCAGTGATCTTGGGAGTAATTCCGTACGCATCATGAGTCATTGAGGATTATCAAACACTTTTTCATATTCAATGAAGAAACACGTAAGGGCTAAATTCATTTCATCGTTCTGTTAAATAATACATATGATGTTATGGTTCCAGTCCGCAGACGATCTACCCGGAATAAAACCAGTTTGGTTGACTCTCGGAGTTTGCGGGAGATCTTATTTTGCCCAAGATTATGTGTGACCGTATCTTCCCTGGAACGCTCAGCAGAGTTCCGCGATAATCACTTCAAAGATTATCTCTTTCAGAATTATCGTACAACATCCTACATCCCAGACTTATGACAATAAAATTTGGAGAGGCTAAACAATTGCATTCAAACTTTTTTCAAACAGCTCGGGGTGAATTCCATCTCCGAGGCGCTTCTTTATTCTTCAAACATATCATCGCCCAAACGATTTCCTTAATAGTCAGAAAATGGTCGAGGATTAAATCCTGCAGAAATAATTCTTCCAGATGTTACACAATCGATCCTTATCAGACTTAACTGCCTCACTAGGACTGCGAACAGGACCCGGAAACGGCGTTGAATTGTCGCATATTTGGCGTATCAGTGTGGGATTTAAAAAAATAAATTACAGGACGTTTCTGCGAGATGTTTTTTGGCTGCGTTTATTTGCGAATCCAAGAAGCGTCGTTTGTCCATTATTTATTTTAATAATTGTAATTGACGCAATTTGATCGGAATAAGTTTCACTGTCTCTCACTGATCATCTGAAATATTATTTAATATGCACCCCTAACACACGCTCTCTTTTGTTACCTAAAATCGTATACAACATTATTGAGGCTTTTAAATTTTGCCACAGACGAAAATCGTAAAATTATAAACATTTTCAATAAAAGCTGAGGAACATTTTTCTACCTATACCTATTAATTATATCTTTCCTTCTGTTGGATAGGTACATTTTTCTGTTGTTAATTACATACTCATTCAGAAATGCCTTATAATGTTGAATTGAATAAATAATGTCACAATTGAAAAGGTATTACTGAATTCTTATTTATTTATTTCCCAATAGGTTGTGTATTGAACATTATTTGAGACATATGTCCCAACTTCACGGGGCTAAAAGTCATGTGTTGAGTTGGGACGAGCAATTAGTTGACACATACAGATGAGTATATCACCACAAATATAGGATCAGAAACATAAAGAATAATTCAAAATCATCACAAATATTATATAGGATCAGAAACAAATATATGGCACATCAATATTGTAAACAGTAAATTTAAACATTCGGAAAATCATCAAGGTGTTCCCACTCAAATCCCTCCCACTAAGGAAAATCCAGTCCTTAACTCATATCTTAGTTAAAATTAGATACACGAAACAAGCGCTTTATTTTCAAACAAATAATTTTAACAATTTCATTCTCAAAAAATGTAAAATAATTGAAAATACGTAATAAATATTTTCTATTATTGTATTTAGGAAATATAACAACAAGTATATTTAAAACTGTAAACCAAGGTAATAAAAATTAATTTCCTTTTTTGGTTGGGATATTCACGACTAAAATCGTTTGAATTTTGAGGTAAATCATAAGAACATAAAACACCTTTTAAGCGTGATTTCTTTTAATTTTTTGGTAAATTGGGGTCTATCTTATAATAAATAAATTTGATATATTACAGCAATCTGCGACATTCGTCCCCAAAATATGTTTCAATGCAGTTCATTCAAAAGTAATTACAATATAACATTATATTATCCTATACCGAAAATGTTGAAATATCGTATCGTACTATTATTAGAAGCAAACTAAGGAATCTCCACCAAAAACGGAAAATGAGTTTTTGATGCCAAAATAAACTATACATAAAAACCTACCTACCTAAATAAAAGCGTAATTTAAAACCACCTCTAAATCTTGCAAAAACAGATTTAAATTATACTAGTTGACACCGCAAATTTAGCATTCTCCGTTGAGTTTGTGGAGCATAATTTATTAGAAATCTCACAATTTATTCTTCAAAGTTTATCGCAAATATCTCAGTAACTCCCTTCAATGAAAATGTTTAAGTTTGCTTCTAATACGCTCATTTATAATACATATTTATAATTTTTTTATCATATTTTTAAGGAATTTTGTAGAAACTAGTAATGTTTTTTTTTTACCTTTGAAAGAAATGAGTGATTATTAAAATAAAACAGCTTTGTTTTTTAACATTTATTTTTTATTTTTTACTAGCCGGTTTCAAAACCACACAAGTTTCTTTTTGAAGTTATAATCTAATAACAAAAAAAAACAATTAATTATTCAAAATAAGCGGTTAAAACCTAATCACTTCATTTTTATTATAACGAATAACCGCAAAGTTAGGGATAATTAAAAAAATAAAACTTTGTTATTACTGTTACATAAGTTAATTATTTTACAAGAATACTACTACAATTTTGGAAGAGCAATCCTTCCATCGACGGGTGATATAAAACTATTGGGTGCAGTTTTATATCACCCGTCGATGCGAGGAGTGCTTTCTAGAAACTGTTAAAGTGTTCTTGTAAATTAATAAAATTGTGTAACACATAACAGTGTTTTATTTTTTTTATAATGAAGTGTTACGAAGTGAATGCCGTTTCAATGAATAAAGTTAGGGCTTCACATATTTATATTATATATTTATATTTAGAATACATATCTCAATTATCATTTCAATTATGCTTTTATATATATTCTTTTTCTGTTGATTTAAATGATATTCTTATTTTGTTTTTTTTTATTTTTAATACTACTATATTTTACTATTATTTGGTTAATTTTAATGATACCACTATTTTGTATATTTGATTAAGTGTGATTCTTAATTTTTATAATTTATATTTTAAAAAATATTTCTGATTATCTTTTTTTGGATTGTATTCTTTGGAATTTGATTATTTATTACATTCACCTTTTTTTCTAGATTGTTATTTTATGTTATATTAATTTGATCTATTTAATTTTACTAAGTATTTTAATTGTTATTTATTGTGGCTTGACACGGGCATAGCCTAAATACCCTTTATAAGTTTTAAAAAATTAAATTTTGTAATTTTGAATGAATAAATAAATAAAATAAATTATAGATTATTAATATATTTACCTCAGTATTGCCACTCAAATGCGTGATCAAGTTATAGGATAAATCGATTACCCATAGCTTTTGTAACCCTTTGATTTCTTGAAGGGAGAATTCACTTAGCTCATTATGAGTCAAATTCAGGTATTTAAGAGCGCGAAGGGGGGTCAGCGAGCCATTCAGAACTTGGATTTTGTTATAGCCGAGATCCATATACTGGAGATTATCTGCCTCTGCGAAGTCATCTTGAGCGAGCTGGAATCATGAAGTAAGCTTTACAAGAAAGTAAACAATATTGGCAGATGTATCAACTGCGACGGAGATCACTTTTGAAAAGGTTATACAGGTGTTCTTTAAACCCTGTCACATCTGAAACCACGATGATAGTATATTAGCGTGTTTAAAAAATTTTTAGAAGGAAGAAAATTTAAAAAAATAAAATATTTAAAAATCAAATGGTTGCTTACTTCTGCAGGGAAGAAGCAAGGGGAGCGCGGTTGCGCGGTTGACGGTGTATCAGACTCCCCCCTCCCTCCTCCTCGTTTCTCCCCTGCATAAGTTGGCAACCATTTGTTTTTTAATATTTTATTTTTGTATATTTTACTAGTTCCAAAAACTTATTTTTATGTGCCAATATGTCTTCTTGCTCATACTGATCATCGTGGTTTCGGATGTGACAGGGTTTAAAGAACATCCTGTATAGAACGATCTGCAATACATTTTTTTAAAAAAGGAACAACCCGCTAAGCTACTATGTGAAGGCTTGCCAGCAGGGGGGAAATAGGGGATATGAAAGAAATTTATGAATAATACTCGACAACACCCAGATCAATTCAGGAAAAAATCTTTGTTGGATTTTTGTATAATTTTGCATAATCACTGCACCACTGAATACACTGTGTGACATTCACTATTCTGCATTACACCTTATACCTTTCTTTAATTCTTACACGCGTTGATTTTTTCCAAATGAAACTATTAAAAAAATACTTACGTGAGTAATGCTGTTGAAGGACAAATTGAGGCTTAACAATCTCCTCGATTTTTGCAGAGCTCCGTTCAAAGATTGAATTCGATTATGGTAAAAATATAATGAGTCTATTCTTGGGAGATGTCGAAGTTCTGAGGGAAGTTTTTCTAGCTGATTATTAGCTGCGTGCAGTAAAGACAATTTGTTCGCGTTCTGTGGAAAGCAACAGTTTTATATTTCAATTTATTAAAAAAAAACAGTAATACATTTATTTGTAAAAAATCTTAAACGACATAAAATATCTAAGGTTTGAATTCAATATTTGAAAACCGTGATTGAGTTTTCTACTAAGTGCTTAAATTCTTCATTTTTACAAATTATTATGCTTTTTTATATACGCCTCATTAAGCCCACGTTAATTAGTTTCAAAAACATATGCTATGGTTTTACAGAGTATTATTTGAAATATTCTAAAACCATATTTGAACTAATTATTAATTAGAGGAATAACAATTTTTTTTGAAGGAGCTATGAATTAAAATAAAACTGATAATCAATACAATATAAATCGAATTGAAGAAAAAAAAAACAATGTTCGTCTTTGTAACACAATAAATTGACAGCGTTTTATCACAACAACGGAAAAAAATGCTTGCAAATATTCCTTTTATTTTCATGAGAACAAAACTTAAGTTTTTGAACAATAATATAATGGGTATGTCTCATCCCCCGCCAAGAAAGTTACAAGTTTAAATGTGTAAACTTAAAAAAAACTTTTTTGTAATTTATTTTAATACCCGAACGATTTTAATATTTACAGATCAATATAAAATAATTTACTCTAAATGTGTAGTCTTAAATATTTAATTACAAGAATTGTAAATAATTTCATTAAACCAAAAAACATATTTAATAATTGTGCATACTTGAAAATATGTAGGGTGGGTGCTACAATAATTAAACGTGCTTTAATAATTGGACACTTTAAATGTTTTGTCGAAAATAATTGATTGTTAGAATTTATCTCCGCCATAAATATACTCTTTTTTAGCGTGTTCTTTCTTTAAATGAACGCATTACGTTGACTTATTTTTGACAATTGAATTTAGAGTGTCCAATTATTATAGCATGGCCAATTACTTTAGCACTACCAAGTATAAAATATATGCCTTTAGCGCGCTTATTGCTAACAACTTCCAGCCAACCAGAATACAGAATGCTCAAAATTTGTAAATTGAAAAAAGAAAAGAACACGCATATTTATTTTCGAATTTCAGCTGTTTTTTAGCCCTTGGACATGTCAATTTATTAATATAAATCTCGGCTGTGTAATAGCCACACATTAAAAAATTACCCGAATATACGTCGATTAATATAATCTAACAATTAAACTGGAAAATCAAAATGCTTTTGATAAAACTATAGATCACTATGTTATCACAAGAAAAGGGTTACATTCAAACAATCCAAAATAGACACATTATTATTTGAGATGTTCGAATATTTGTAACTGATTCAATGTTTGTCGATAATCGTCATCATCATCATTCCCTTTCCACACCTAATGGTGCATAGGGCACTGCATTGATACACTAATCGCAGCTTATCTTTATCTTTTTTGTTACATGCAGGTAAGGTGATCGGTCTTACGCTTCAGGTACCAGTACAGGGATTATGAAATATCCTAGTGTAAAATCACCCATTTAAATAATATTTCATTTCAACCATGTCGGGGATCGAACCCGAGACCTCTTGCATGGTAGGCAAATGCGCTTACCAATTCACCACGAGGCCGACAATACATTCATTTTAAATTAGAAGTATTTTGATAACACATCTACAAAAAAAAAACAGGTATGATTAAACGTGTAAATATTCTGCTCACCTTTGGTATTTCATTATCAATATTTGTCAATTTATTTGAGTTTATGAAGAGCCATTCTAAACGGTCCAGGTTTCTGAGCGTCCCGTTTAGGGTCGTAAGATGATTGACTCCAAGATGTAGGTGCCTCAATGATTGTGGAAGAGAATTTTTCTCGATAACAGTTAGCCCATTGCCAGCAAGAACTAAATAGTGCATGAACGGTACATCCTAAAAGAAAATACGTAAAAAGAAATAAAAAATAACAAATATAACGAATCATACAGTTATTTAATTCAAAGTTAGTCAATTGATCTTAGTGATAACATAAAATTGCTTAGCAAGTACTCAGTTGAAGAATTAATAAGGTTCATTGAAGAAATACAACATAAGTAGGTACTCTCGAGTTGATAACAGCAAATCTTTTTGTATTTAAATATCATCATATTGTGCACAACCCACATGCATGTCTGGTCTTATATGCTTTTAAGTTTTGCTAAGTCCAATCGATCGTTGCATGCCTATTGACATACAAGTAGTAATTTCGTCTCGAATATTTTAACGCCGAATTTTTAAATATAATTTCAAAATTTTAAAACAATAGAAAAAACACGTAATTATATATGAAATGATTTTTACTTGTATTCGAATGAGTTTAAAAAAAAATTATGTAGGTATTTCCCATTTAAATATTTGCTTTTACGACTGTGTTCAAAATATGCATACAAATTCAGATTTATTATTAACGCATTTTTTTAAACGTACCAATTAATTATCATTAAAACAAGTAAAAGAAAGTAATTATTATTAAGATAAGAGATATCTTTTAAACACCATTTTCTGCAAAAATCTTCTTGTCTTTATTTTGATACATTTAAATTTTAATTTGCACGGTGAACAATAACTGTAACATTTTTTTTTGTTTATTTCTTAAGTTAGCTTATATAAAAATACATATTATATAAACTAATATTAACACTTATTTTACTTACACTTCTATTTACAACATTTTACAGTACACATAACATTTATTTTTAATTCATTCAAACATTTTTTATTCTTCATACATTCAGGCATCTCTTCATACATTTTCGAACCTTTATACATAATACAATTTTGAGGTAATTTTTTTTTTAATGGCAGCCTTATTCTATCATTATTTCAAGTATCAAGCTTCCTGTAACTGTGACAACTTGATTATCTGTTAGATGAAAGTAAGATAATCAGTTACACGCTTCAGCTACCAGTCTGGGGACAGTAAAATATATTACAGTGTAAGCCCCTTTATGACAAATATTTCACTTTGGCCATACTAGGAATCGAATCTGGGACCAGAAGCATAGTAGGCGAACGCCCTAATCACTACATTATAAGGCAGAAATATCACCTCTCGATTTCCGTTTTCAGGATTTTTACTTGAGAATATCCATCGAGTCGAAAACACTTGTCCACGATTCTGGTTCTATTTCACCCACAGAAATGTATTTATTATTTGCCTTGACACAGATAGATATGATTCGAATGATTCATTTGTTAATGAAATGTTTTCGTTTTTATTATATCCAGCTTTCTTTGTCGGGCTTAAAATCATAATAACTATTTTCACATAATAATGTTGAGTGCGTTATTATTTGTTCCAAAGATGGAAGATGATTTAGTTAAATATTTCAGAGGTGTAGAAAATGTAATTTTAATGTCATCGTGTAGTTACGGTTATTTGATGAATTTGAAACTTATAGTTTACCTTGAAATCAATGGCATTTAATATTTTGAATGAAAAAAGATGAGTTGGTTAAATATTTCAGTGGTGTAGAAAATGAAATTTTAATGTCATCGTGTAGTTACGGTTATTTGATAAATTTAAAACCTATACCATAGACTTGAAATCAATGGCATTTAATATTTTGAAAGAAAAAATATGTGTTGGTTAAATATTTCAGTGGTGTAGAAAATGTTATTTTAATATCATCGTGTAAAAACAGTTATTTGATAAATTTGAAACATATAGTTTACCTTAAAATCAATGGCATTTAATATTTTGAAAGAAGAAAGATGATTTAGTTAAATATTTCAGTGGTGTAGAAAATGTTTTTTTGTCATCGTGTAATTACGGTTATTTGATAAATTTGAAACAAATACCATATACATAGACCTTGAAATCTATGGCATTTAATATTTTGATAGAAGAAAGATGAGTTGGTTAATTATTTCAGTGGTGTAGAAAATGTAATTTTTATGTCATCGTGTAATTACGGTTATTTGATGAATTTGACACATATACCGTAGTTTACCTTGAAATCAATGGCATTTAATATCTTGATCCGACTTCGTCCTAAGTCTAATGTCTTGATGTTAGGCATATGCCGTAATATCCTCCTTGGAACTGCTGGTAGATCATTGTCTGCAAGGCTGAAGTACACAACCCCAGTGAGACCTTCAAAGGTCGAATCTTCTATAAAACTGAAAACAAGCAAAATTACGTTTGAAATTTCATTTTAGAATTCTGTTTTAATTCAAACCATTTAGTATAATAAAACAGGGCACGCATAAGCATATTCTTATACGTGCGATACTAATAAAATCGTATGAACATAAATCTTATTTGTAAACAGTTTAACACACGTGTCTTAATTTTTAGTCTGCGCACAATACGGCAAAATTTTTAAAAGCCCAGAGGAAGTAATAAAAAATAAAGCCACTGCGGAAAAACACATTGACTTTCTAAAGTCCTAAGTTATAAAAATGACAAAACTAATGAAGGAATGGACCCAGACCCTTGGAAAATAACTATATACATACAAGGAAATAAAGTTGTGTATGCATAAGCAAAACAAAAAATAATCGGGACAAGAGAAAAAAAAAACGTCTGAATTTAGAAATTATATTTTTTATTTTTTTATTTAATAAAATAAAAAAGTTAAAACATTTTAACAAAAAAAAAAACATAATAAAGCAAAAGTACAGAAACAAAAGACGAAACGAAATACCACACCAAAAAAGAAGCAACTTCTTGTGCTTGCTGTGGGATTACAATATTCATAATTTAAGTACAAAATTCACATATATTTTTAAAAAATCAATAAAGGTATTTAAAACATTTTTTATAAATAATTGCATATACATATGCATGCAAATACGCATGCGTGCGCACGCATGTATAAATATCCACACATATACACGCACACGCACATTCACATTCACCCACATACATACTATAACATGGTGAAGAAAATTATAAAATAAGGTTTTCAAGTTACTTAACAAAAGAACTTCAAGTACTGTTAAAAATACATTGAGAAAAAAAACATGTTTCCTTAATTTTAAAATAAAAAACTTAAATTTGAATAAACCCTTTACCTAATTTATTACCATTTATTTTATTCAAATTTATAACAGTTTAATGTATTTTTTAATATTTTACATTATCAATATAATCTCCTATGAATATATATATATATATATTTAAAATGTTTGGTGCAACAGAGGTTGCTACAAACATTTTTGGAAAGGGAATATAAATGTGTAGGCATTTACAGGGCATATGACCTCTCATTGGCTGGTTTCAGTGGCCACTTTACACACTGTAACATTCACTATTTTGCCTATGTTTAAACATCCACATTTCTTGAACTTTTCCATCTGTCGACTTTTGTGAAGTAGAAGAGCTGAAACTCATCCGGCTGAACCAATTCACCCACGTGGTAACGCCAAAAAACGGTTTTCTAATTTTTGTATTTCTTTTTATACCATGAATGTTACACAGGGGGTAAATTAGTCTATTTAACCAGCCAGTGACAGGTCACAAGCGCTGTAAATGCCTAGACTTTCATATTCTCTTCTCAAAAAGGTTTTCCCTCTCTGTTGCAACAAATTTAGATCCAAATAACTCCTTAAGGAGGAAACCCAGCATGTCTGCAAACATTTGGACATACTCAAAACATTGTTGACTGCAAGATTATCTATCTAACCTGGTTTCCTTAGTTTTTTTCTTGAATATAACATGACATCAAAATACTTTAATCAAAACAAAGATTATTCACCATGTCTACTGTCGTCCATATATGTTATACGCCAAATAAGTCAAATAACGAGTAGCACAATAATATTTCTATTACGCATTGTAAAATTAATGTTTTAATAATAATTTAATTTAATTTTTAGACCGCATTATTTAAAACCGTATAAAACGAGGTTCCAATTTAATTATGTGCTTTATTAATTATATTTAATGGGCGAACCAGCCGACTTTTGGTAAGGTATTTTGAATCCAGAATTTGAGATTTTTAGAACGCATAGGTATACTAACAGTAGGTAGAAAATTTTTAAGAGTCATAAAACATATTTTTGCTATAATCATTGAGTTTGTCCAAATGTTTGTAGACTAAAGACTGAATTTCACCCCCTCGGGAGTCATTAAAATTAACAAATTACAACAGGGATGGAGAATACATTAAATAAGGGAAGTCTAGGCATTTACAGGGCTTATGACCTGTAATTAGCTGGTTTAAGTGGCCACTTTACACACTGTGTAACATTCACCATTTTACATTCATTCATATTTCTTTAATTCTTCAATTTGTTGATTTGAGTAAGTTAAAGAGCTGAAACCTTTATTGTTGTGAAGAGATTTATCTGACTGAATTATTTCAAATACTATAGTCCTTAAAATATAGCTTGATTAGACTGACAGTCTTCAGCAAAAGTGACGACATAACTTTGTAGTGACGTCTAAGGAGTGATTTATATTGACACACTAAAAATCATTCGTATCTGGCAAGTTAATTTATTTTTTTAATACAAGGCTTGACATATAAATCTACATGATTATATAAAATCAGCTTTGAAACTAAAAAAAATAAAAAAAAACCTAATTATTGACGACGTTCTTACAAGGTTACGTCATTTTGCAAAAATATTAGATATGGGACAAATTGATCAATGTAAAGCGATCGATTAAAAAAACAATTAATTTGTTGTTGTTCATGAAAAAAAGTAATTATGTGTTATTTTTTAGTAAATAATTGTCTTAAACACACTATAATAGGCTTGTTTTTGCGTTTTTATATCAATTTTTGGAAACAGAGTATACTAAAGAAAGAAAATATAAACCTCTAATATAGAAAGAAAATATTAACCTATGAAATAGGAAGAAAATATCAATCTATAATAAAGGAAGAAAATATCAACCTATAATATAGGAAGAAAATATCAACCTATAATATATGAAGAAAATATCAACCTATAATATAGGAAGAAAATATCAACCTCTAATATAAAAAGAAAATATCAACCTATGATATAGGAAGAAAATATCGATCTATAATAAAGGAAGAAAATATCAACCTATAATATAGGAAGAAAATATCAACCTATAATATAGGAAGAAAATATCAACCTATAATATAGGAAGAAAATATCAACCAGCGCTCAGCCGCAGCAGTCCCAGTTATAGTTATTATAAAATGTAAATACGTTTTTATCATAAAAGTTCATAAAACTATGTGTTTATTACACCTGTGAAATTATTTTCCTCCACACACCCGAAACTGTAAAGACCGTGGTCTATCGGTCTAACTCATACAAAAAAGCAATGTGTTTGTGTCAATAATCGAGTAACTTTTTTTAAATTTTCAATTTCGTATTAATTCTACTACCTTTACTGTGAATTGACATATGTCATAAGGGCCTTTGTCGGATTTTGTCATTCACCGTCATGACCAATTGCAAACACAAATGTTAATAAAAACTGTATTAACTTGTATCACAATAACCCATGCCCATTAAAGTATTTTCATAAATTTAATAATATTTCGCATCTGTTCTAAATTAATTACATACATTCAAACAATACTTAAATTCATATAATTACTATTACCTCAGAGTAATAACGAGCTACCGCTATAGAACAGCCCTTAGGGTCAAATATCAATCTAGTATTATCAATCACGAAGTTAGCTATAGTTTACAGCAAAACGATGGGCCGTAGGTACTCAGGTCAAGAATTGCAATCACAGGGACGAAACCGTATGTTACACGGATGTTGTTAAACCAAAAATCAAATAATTTTACGTAAGCGAGTATGTGATCTGCTTACACCCAAATTATACTTTTAAAACAGTTAATAAATTTAAGATAATAAATTTGGTTTTACATTCGATAATCTGGTGGAATTTTAATTCCTTTATTACTAGATATAAAAAAAGCTTTGTTCAATTTTAAATACCGTATTTGTATTTAAAATTACTCGTACTTAAAATAAAATGGTTTACAGACATAACATCATTATATCTGTCAAAGATTTTTTTTAAATATATGATTTTATTAGTATATTCAACGGGTTGAAACTAGCGGTCTCCAGATAATGTTATCTGCCGTTTCTGATAGTAAAATTTGTTTTTATGTATTTTACTCATTATTTTGTTATTAAACAATAATTTAGTAAGTCATCATCTTTAGCATCGAATTGAACAAATAAAAGTCAGTTAAGTCTGGGTCCCGATCACAATGGAAAGTTAACAGAGTTAAGATCGTTTTACATCGGGCATAAAATGGTACAATATCTTGTGCAAGCTTTTGCTCAGTTTTTTTAACATTAATTATTGTGCCAAATCTTGGGCCATTTTATCAGCCGTTTTACATTGGGAAATTTCTTGCGCATAAGAATGCGCAGTACGTAGTGTTCGATGCCATTACATACTACGGGCTGTTTGACATTTGACAGTTCGCAAACCGAACTGTGACGACGCCGTTACTGACAACTAACCATACATTATTATTTTTGCGATCAACAACCAACATCAGGCTTCTAAATCAACATGAATTGTAAACATTTGCTCCTAGCAGCTTTTGCAGTATCTGCAGTCTGCAATCTACCCAAAATGTTATAAAAAATGTCACACAAATCAATGCCAAAAAAAAGTTTTTTTCTTAACTATTTAAACTGTTTTCCTAACGATTATTTATTGAAGGCATAATTTAACATGTAATAATTTAAAAAGTGATTTTTATTCTTATAACTTTCCTCTTCAATTAATTATCTTCAAATCATTGGAACATATTTCATTTAAATGTTTTGTCTTTATTATATGAGTACCAATGTAGTTTTTAATCTAAATTTCAAGAGGAGTAATCTGCCAGTCAAAAATAAATTATATTTTAGTTATATAAAACTTCTAACTGATTTTTTTATCGGAAATATATTTGGAAAACACCTAGTTATCTTATTTTTATTTACGTTTTTTTCATATTGCGAAATTTAAAAAAATCGGCGTTTTAAAATAGCAAAGTCGTATAATTTCCTTGCTTTTCGTCAGACTACAGCCGTAATATTTTTATTGTAGGCTGCACGTGCAGATCTTGGTTTAAATACTGGTTGAAAAATAGGACGCCTTCTTTTTTTTCGGAATTTGACCACAGATTTATTTTATTTTACATAGATACTGAAAAAACATTCAATTTGTAGATATTGAATTCTACGATGAAATTATCTCCTCATTGTTTCTCTTTGCTTTTGTAATAAATGTCTAATTTTTTATTTATTTTATAGAACGGCTTAGTATATTAAATTTAATACTTTTGCCAGTAATTTACATTTTATTTTTTACGAATAAAAAAATTATAACAAAGCATTACTTTTTGTTTCTGACCTCTTAAACTTCTTTTTAAATAAAACGCATTCAAAGAAAAATGTCGTGAACTTTTACTTGTATAATAATAAATGGTTTTTCATCTAAATTAATTTAGTACGGCAGCTCAAAACAGAACTACGGGACGTGAACCTTATTTGGGAGGATGCACAGGAACTGGCAGCAGACAGAGATGCATAGAGGGTCTTTGTGGAAACTGCACACCAAACCTGTTGTTAACCTTAATAATAAGTTAAGGAATGCTATCTTGGTTAAGTATTTTATATTTTACTTTTTGTGCTGTTACATGTTCACTTAATTGCCATACTTACTAGTTCTTTGCTCAATGTATTATTGTTGCGTTTTTAAAAATTATTTTTTAGTATTAACTTTTTAAAATCATTCTTATGTTGTTGATATTCCATTTGTCGATGCGTTTTGAAGCTGCAACACTTTTTGTAATGTTAACTATCACATTATTTTTATCATATTATGTAAATTTTATCAACTATCAAATATCTAAATTTAGTAAATGGGGTCTAGAATTTCAACCAACCATGCGCTCAGTAGCTGCAAGACTTGTTGTTATCTAACTTCCAACTTTATAAATTTGATTTTTATTTCGTTTTTAAAATATCACTTAAACTCTAAACTTCATCTCAAATGCGCTCTGTAGCTGCAAGACGTGTTGGGATATTTATTTACTGTACAGCGCGATTGAGGTGATTTTCACAAAAATGGCGCTGTATAAATTATCCATACATTATTATTATTATATGATCCAACAAGGGGGCGGACATAGAATGATGATGAATAACATTATTTAGCACAGCGTTTTTAAATTACGCTTTTAAAATTTTAAAAGAAACTCTTGTTTAAAATGAAAGTTTTTTAAATAATACTAAATAATTATTCTCTCATCAGCTTTGTTTTATTTCTCAATAAAGAATCAAAATTCTAGAAAACATACAAAAAATGTTCATGTACCTATATCTCTCGACTCATTTATTTAGTTCTTTCAATAAATAAATCGTTGATTTGTTCTTTGTTAGTTTTTACTCAATTTGTGTACTGGATAAATAACATGACACAAGCAACAACAAATAATTTAATGCACATTGAAAATTGAAGTTGACAGATGACAGTTAACAATATAGCAGTGGGATGCGCGCGCAGATATTGGCACAAAAATAGGACGTGTTTTATTGAATGAAATAAGTGTGTATATTAAAAAAAGGATGTTTGTTGGTAGTCTTATTTGATCACGTTTTGAAAAAACATCGTTTTGTACAGAAAATTTGACTAATCATTTTAGACAGTTAAAGATAATTCTGCTAATTGTAATTGGAATTCGGTATATTTTAACTAATCAAGCAATATTTGTGAGTGATTAATTATATTGAAAGTTATTGTAACAGAGAGGGAAAATATTTTAAAGAAGGAGGGGGCTTATGACCTCTCATTGGTCAGTTTACACACTGTGTAACATACCTTGCCCATGTTTGAACACCCGCATTTCGTCAACTCTTACATTTGCCGACTTATGTGAAGCAAAACAGCTAAATGTTCTAATATAGGCTGATTGGTGAATTTTTTCACCATTTAGGAATGAGTTAAAGAAAAACTGCCTTCCATAGTTAACATTGAATGAACAATGTTTTTAGTATGTCCAAGTGTTTGCAGACAGGCTGGACTTCATCCTTAGGGAGTTTTTTATCTCTAATTTTGTTGCAACAGAGAGGGAAAACATTTCTGAGAAGAGAATACGGAAGTCTAGGCATTAAAAGGGCCTTTGACCTGTTATTAATTTATTTATTATTTTTCATTTGCTTTGCATTATTGTTTCAAAACAAAAACAAAAAGAAAAAAAACAGCATAAAATTATTTTACTAAATATCATATTATATTGTACACTTGCGAAACATAAGAGCCTGACTCTTTTTTGGCAAGTTGAACCTGAATTGTTTCTATTTTTTAATTTTACGTATGTTATGATAATAAATAAAGGTTTCCATAATAATAAAAAAGTAAATGAGTAAATGTGTTTTAATTGTTTTTTTTAAATGTACCTTTAGCTTTTTTACTATCAATAATTTATGTTTTAATATGAGCACTTTTCGATTTTATAAATATTTTTGGTATTCTTCTGTAAGATAGGATTTATATAGCCTTTAATGATTTTTTTTATGTAAACTAACACATGTCATGCCTTTGTAGAATTTAAAAAAAATGTGATAGTGTATTTTTTATTTGTGACATTTATTGTAAAAATCAAGAAAAAATACTCAAAACAAAAATAAATAAATTATCCGTGAAATGTTTGTTTTTTTTAAAATATGGAAATTGTCTATGATACGAATTAGTACACATTTTATAAGGTTACATAACTGAAACAACACGTGTAAGTTTGATATTCTTATCTTTATATAATTTGTAGTCAAGAGTCAAAATATTGCAGCATCTCCTTTTGCAATAGTTGTAGGGTAGACCGAGGATATTTGGATAACTCTCAATGTTTCCTTTAAAAAAATTAAAAACTAATGCATAATAAAAATTATGTTTAACAAAATGTTAAGCGATTGACATTTTTACACTATATATATTTATTGATAATCACGCAAAGTGCACAAAAAAACAATAAAAATAATTCTGTTTCACTGATCCGAATCACTACACATGTATGCAGCAGCAATGGGGTCTACTAGAATCAAACCCAAAAAAATACATATATATCAAGAAAAATGTAAAATAATATTAATGGTATTAGAATCCATAGCTAATGAACATATTTTGACACAAATTTACACTCTTTCTGGGTTGCATATCGCATAAATAAAAACATTATTAACTCTTTTTTTGTCATGACACTTTTCGTGGCACCATTTTTTACAAGCTGAATCCAATCCTTCTTTGGAGGATGTACAAAAATTTCATTGCATTAAATGCAAAACTATTCTCTTAAAGCCCCAGCCAAAGAAGAAGCAGTTAGTGAATATTTTTTTACTTTCCCGAAGTAGTTTTTCCTCTGAATTGTGATTTTGTGTAATTTTTGAAGAGATTATTTTTTATCTGCTTTGCGATAGAAAATTATATTTTCCAAAAAAATACATTAGAACCACACAAATTCATTTTTATTTCACTTTTATTCTGTTTACTGTGCACTTAAATAAATATACATCATATTTCAATATAACGACATTGCCTGTCTTCGCAGAAAAACACTAAGAACGTAGATAATAATATTTCACCAGCTTTTTATTTGATACCTAATTTGTTCGATCTTAACAAATATCGGTTTTTAGCTGTCAAACTACGAAAACTGTAATACCGGTAATTTTTCTTTTACAGCATTCAATAAATGGCAGTTCTACGATTATTTTTTTTCCTTGTTATTTTGTAAAAATAGCCGAGATACAGCCAATTTTCTTAGCTTTATCCGAATAGCCTCGGTCTACCCTACTCAAAGATAAATATTTCAGAAGTCGAAACGTATTCCGCAGTAATTATTATTGTAAATTTGATTTATTTACATAAACAGAACGTTCTTTACATACATTTTTTCAAAGGAAAACAAATATTAGCGCTCTTATTATTTACTCAAATATTTCAATTTTGGTGGCCATTTTCAACGAGTTGTAAATAATTCACTTTTAGAACGTGGGAATCAAGTTGGGGTTGTGGGGATCGAATCTCGGATCTCTGATTCGTGAGTCCGCAATACTAGCCACGCGACCACGGCCCGATTAAATTATTTTGTTGCAATAAGCATATCATACAAATATTAAAATTTAAAACAAAAAACAAACCACCACGCCGTTTCTCCGTAGGACTAGACATATGGAATAGAACGCCATATCACTCAGTGTTTTGCTTTCAGACCTCGCTTCCTCTTCATTCATATATCTTCTCATACACGCGTGCCGATTATTCTGACTTTTGAAATGTTTTCTTGAAGTATTTTTTGGATTTAGTCATGCCATGTCTTTCTCAATATTTCTTGATTTTCGCATCCATCAACATTAGCATTGTCAATATTTTTACCCAGTCTTTTGCTCTACATTTCAAACTTACAAATACTGTCTTTCTTGATTTTGTTGATAATGCAAATCTCAGCCTCACATAATGCATGGATCTTGACATTTTGTTTTGAAAATTTATTATTGAAAATAACGTTTTAGTTGTATACGAGTACTATAAAATACTGTAAAGTATAGATTTGTGTAATAACATATGTAGGTTAAAATAATTACAACAAAAATATATAAATTTTAATAAAAACGTAATTTCAGTTGGTTTTGATTGAACGGTCGATTTTCTGTCCTGCATTTGAGGCACAATGTTAAGATAAAATAAATAATACAATTGTAACAATGAACGCTTCCGCCATTTGCCGTATTCATCGTTGCCTCAGAATGGGGCATTTTAAGTAAGTGGTAATTGAATAATTTTTACCAAATTAGAGTTCATAGACTACTGGCGCCATTTTGGGAGAACGAAAAGAGAATTCTAGAAACGAGATATTCACGAATTTCACGATGTGTGGTGGATTTGTTTTGTTTGACAAATCTCTTCTAAGCGCGGGGAATTTTTCTGGTTGTTAATAAGAAACAGAGATTAAGCAGACCCAGCAACTTCTGATAACAACCGGATTTACATATTATAGATTAGATTAGATTTAGGGTTTTTTTCATCTCTTTAACCGCGTTAATTAGTGCGTTGGTAGGTATACCAATTACCAATGAGGAAATTCAGTGTTTAAAAAATATATAAATATATGTTAAAATACTAATAAAGTAATAAAGATGGCCAAATTAAAAAGATAAAAATTATGTTTCGTATTATGAGCGACATGATTTTTTACAGCTTTGTGTTTCTGAAATTACTCCGCGTGTGTCGTCTCAATTTCTCTTCCGCAACTTCTCGGTCCGTTCTGCCGATTGGTCTGTTAACGATAAGTAAACCGGAAATCTTCCACAACTCTCTTATCAGTGCTTGATTTATATGACGTCGTTCAAAGTAGTTCGTTTTTATTGAAATATTTTTTAATATTTATTCCCTACATTTTCAAGACACGTCACCGTAGAATTTAATGCTCTAATTTTTACTTCGCGTAAGAATTTTTTTTAAATCCAATTTCCTGTAGGGCTGACGTTTCTCGTTGCAACGTGTCTCGGTCAGCAGCGTATAATTAAACACGTTACTAAAGCGAAGAAAATGGTCTTTCAATTTGTGGGTAGCTGCTTTCTGTGTCTTCATTCTCTAACGAATTTTTATCATGATCAGGCGTAATGCCACGCAGAAATATGCCACCGTGTGTGATAAAAAAATGCTTCACCAGCACCACAAACTGTGAAAAACAAAGCAGATACATTGTTTCATTCAAAAATACGATTAAATTTATGGAAAGTAAATAATTAATCATATTTTTAATCACATTTCAAATCAAAGTTTTAACAGCTGTAAACTACTGTCGTGTTTAAAGTAAGAAATAAATATAAATAAATAAGAACCTAGAAAATACGTACATCGTGTGTATCGTGATTTGCCGTATCTTTTTTTTCAAATTGTTGATGGCAACGCAATATTGTCTATATCTTAGATAGAGCTAGTAAAGGAATAACGTGTCTATCATTATAAGCGGGTGGTCTAAGTCATTTATTTCATAAAAGCTAAGTACCAAGTCTTTAGCTAAATGGTGGCAAGAACGACTTTTGTATAAATGAAAAGCTTTTTTAATATAAATTTTATTACAGAAACACTCACTTTATTATTATTTTATAATAATAAACCACCATCCTTTCAAGAAAAAAATACTTGATTTATTAATTTCATTGGCAGCATACTGATAAAATAAATAGGAAATAATGTATTGGTTAAATATACTCTGAGAAAGAAGGTTGTTTAACTTTTAAACCAGTCAATTAGTGGTTAAAAACAAAGTTGTTTTATTTATTTTATTAAAAACCTTTTTCATGAGGTGAAACTAATTCTATGTTTGAAAGACGAGCTGACAGGAGATCTCCTTCCTTGACCATGATTTTTGTTGAACGTTTTCTAATAGCAAGACATAAGTTGATTTTTGTTAAGTCAATAACAAATAACCATTATTTTTATCAGTCAGATAAGTAGTAAAAATAGTATTTTGGACTTATATTTCAGTTTTTAAAAACCACTTCTGTTGTTAGACGCTATAACACAATGTAAAAAAATGACACTTATTTTAATAATTATTGAATAATACTTCTAGTACCAATCCGAAAATCTTTACTTATTTTTTTAATCTTCACCAGAATACATCACGTAATATAATTAACAATCTAAACCAATTTTTTTTTTACTATTATTTGATCTATTAAAGAAGATAGTGAGCAGGTGGATGGAAAGTGGACTTTTTTTATCCTGTAAATTGTTTCTGTGATTAAAAATTGTGTCAGTTTTAACTATCCAATATCTCATAATTTTTTTAATATTTTGTTATTTACATTAAATTTTTATTATTATGAGAATTAATACTTATGTTTCATTTTTTATTTTTAAATGTTTATTTTGAAATTTAGATTTAAGCTTCAATTTTTATTATGTTGGTATGTTTTCGAATTAACATTTAGTTTTTATTTTTTAATATCATTACTATTGATTAGAATTTTTTAAGCACCACTTAATGAAAAAAAAACCTTCTGCTTAAACACGGAAATTTCCCAGCTAGTCGGGATCGAAGCAATGAACCTCTGTAGGTACATTATTAAACAGTGAAATAAAAAAATCCTCGCTGGGTAAACCCATGCAACTAAAAAAAGCAAGAGTAAATATAACTTCACAATTGTTTTATTCATGTCAAAGATCAATGGACTATATGTAGGGAGTCATGACGAATGCAATAGTTAAATATTGTTCCTTTATTCAGGTCCTTTCTCTGTAAACGTAAAAGTTACGTAGTTGCCTATGTCTATATAAGTTATTATCTCTTTCAAGGCCCATTTATTCTAGGGTTGAAATTCACACGGAACGAAAAAATAACACATTGGATTGATTTTTAGTAAATAATAATAATTATTTTTATTTACACCATAAGGCCGAATAATCTTCACTCAGTTTTCTTTTGCAGGATTTTGATCTGAAAGTAGCCACAAAAAAACAAAAAAAAATAATTTCAACCTAATTTTACTCTCTCGTTTAGATTTTGACGACACATGTAAAATGGGCGAAAGGGTATAGAAAAAAGACGATATTTTATGATGTTGGATAATTTATGCAGTATTGTAGATATAATAAATTATGAAACTGTAAAACCAAGGCTTGCGTATTCATAAAAAAGAAAATCAGATAAACTTTTTCGGATGGTAGTTTCACGGTGATGATGATAACCTTAGCAACTCAAGCGTTATTTTTGTAAAAAAACCCAATATATACGCTTTTTTTAATAACGCCAAACACGTTTTTTTTTTCAAAACAAAAATGTTGTCTTAGTAACCGTTTTAAACAGAATATTTATTTTATCCAAGTACAGATGTTTACGTATAAAACCGATATATGAATATTTTCACAAATTATACATTTACTTATTGTTTTGACAATGCGATAGTGAGGTTATCAAATATGAAAATAATACATTATGTACGAGGGTCGCGGTTTTATCTACCTGAAATACTCAATTAATTATGTAATATTTGGGACACTAAGGTGACTGACCCTAAAACGACCTCTTTTTAAACAATTAACCTTAATGATTGCAAGATAAGTACCTATTCATAACGTCATTATTGTATTACTTCAAAGTGAAGGTACTTTGTGAAACGATATTTTCAAATTACTCAATATGAAAGTTTATTTTTAAATATTGTTTTTCCCACAAAATATATTTAAGATAGACCGATATCTCAACCGTGAGAAAGAATTATCGAAGAATCTACGCATTTACAAGGCTTATGACCTGTAATTGGTTACTTCAAATGATCAATTTACACACTGTAACGTTTTCTATTCTGCCTAATGTTTTTTCTTTCCAATTTTGTAGTCAAACCAAGTATGCTTTCACATTATTTGATATTTCCTCTCTGGCAAAATCTGTCGACTTGTTGGTGAAGTTTATAAATAAAATATCAATAAAATTAAGGTGATTGATAAAGGAAACTAATTATTCATAGATGGCGCTTTTATAATTGTTTATTGAATAATGCCATTTTTAAGTTTATTTTCAATGGAAATTTTACAAAACTTGTTTTTCGGAAACTTTACACCATATTTATTGTAACAAATACCATAACAATATAATTAAGGTCCTTTTCACAAAATGGAGTATAAAACAAAAAAAAAATTGTGGTGATATTTGTTACAATCATTGAATAGATAATACACGTTACAATCAATATAGTGTAAAGTTTCCAAAAGCAAAATTTTGTAAAATTTACATTGAAAATAAACGTAAAAAAGGCATTTTTAATTAAAAAAATGATAAAAGCGCCATCTATGAATAATTAGTTTCATATTTTCGTTTAGAACCACCTTAAGAATGATTTTTCATGTAGATTTTGTGCAAATTCATATGATTGAAAAACAATGTGTAAAGCAACTGTATTTTTTTAATTGGCCCATGAACACATTTCAATGATTTGATCGTTTAACTGACTATTTATACATTGTAACAATCACATAAATGTTTAAGATTCTAAAACTTAATTAGGATTTTAATTATTTTTTTTAAAATCAATATTTAGTGAGAATTTAGTATCAAGGTGAGGTTATAACATATTAACAAATGGTTATGACAAATAATGTTAACACTGTCCCACAACAGTGTTAACATTATTTGTATTAGGTACGCATTTAAGTAACCGGGTTTTTTACTGTAAATTTTAAGAGAAATACAAAAAAATTGTGTATTCGAATTATCGCCTCTCACTAGCTGCAAACATTTGTGTTATCTATATGGCTATACTTGAATACCACGACGATAAAATGATGCGTCTTTGGTCCGAAACCATTTATCCAACTAATTTTGCACATCTTTAAAATTGGCCAAGTGTAGTCCAGCTAAGCCATAATTAAAAGGGGCCAGATCTGGCGAATTTAGGGGTTGCAGTAGCAGATCCCATTTCAGTGTTTTGATGGTGTCCTGGATGATGGAATTGCTATTGCACCGAGCGTTGTCGTGCTGCAATATCACTCGTTAGTGCCTAGTGTCCCATTCAGGCTGTTTTTCAAACAATATATGATTCAAATTTATTAGTTGTTGTCGTTAGCGATGCCCATTGACAGTTTTACCCATTTCAGCAGCATTTTAAATGTAAAACTACTAAACTGACAGCTGTCGGTATTGCAAGGGCACTCATAAAGTATTGCTAATTTTCTACAAGTTTTTTTTTAGATTAGAACCTTTTTGTTAGATATTGATTGAGGACAAAAAGATTTGTATTTTTAAAATAAATCTTACATAAAAATGTCGAAATCACCAAAAGTGTGACTTGTGCCCTTTTAAGATGGATCGATTCAATTACTGAATGGATAAAATAGGAGCAATAGCAAAAAGCAGAAAATATATCAGTAGGCATGAAAATCGCGTCAGAAATGTCACTCAGACCATAGATGACCCGTTTTGGACACAGCACCGAACCGGCAGTGTATAATGGGCCAGGATATATATATATTATATACATATATACGTATATTAATAAAAAAATAACAATTATAATCGTTTATGTATTTGTATATTAGCTTTGTAATATCTGTTTTTAACATTGCAAACGAGACATTTTTAATAATATATGTAACACCTTTTTATTACCGAGGCAAAATAAATATTTCAAATTATTTCTATCCGAACTCTTATCTGATACGGTAATACGAATAAATCCCTGTGTGTGACGATAAAATAAATTGTTTTACCGAAAAGTTTTATTTACAAGTTAATCTAATTAACTGCGATATCGCATAGAATCAGGTTAAAAGTGCGCTTTAAAATTGCAACTATATAAATTATCTAATTTTATGTATGACAAAATATTAATAGTTGATTGTGCATAAATTGAGGGAGCGCAGCTTTAAAATATCCTACAATATCTAAAACCAAATTTGAGTAATATGTCTTTTAAACTCGGCGAAATCTGAAAAATACGCTGTTTATTTAAATAATTTAAGGAATGCTAATTTGTGGAATTATTTAGGTATATTTTAAAAAATTAACGAATAATAATTTGTGGAATTATTTAAGTATATTGAAATAATTTAAGGAATGATAATTTGTGGAATTATTTAAGTATATTGAAAATAAAATAAATATTATTTTACAATTTTCAAGGGATGCGTCGCGTCCACAGTATGTATGGACGGAACGCGCCTGGTAGGTATATTTAATAAAGGTGCAATTATAAACTTATTTTATGGTATTTTTGTAATGTCCAATTTGATAAAACGGTTATTATTTGATGGGGCTGCAGTAAAACAACCCTTGTTTTAATTAAAAACAAGTATTATTTATCATTTAGTTTTGAGTATAACCCGCACCTCGAGTGTAAAACCGTAGTATGTGCAAATAGTGTAGTTTAGAGATATGGTGGTAGCACTTTGCCTCAAAAACTGTGTTTTTATATTTTTTTATACGTCAATGCTTCACAGTTTCAAATTACTTTCCTTTTACACTTTCAAGCAAGTAAACAAAACAAATGTGATTGTTTAGCATTTATGTAATTGTTTTACATTTATATATAAAAAATGAGATATTTGCCCAAAATTTAGTTTTCCATCATCATTATTCCCCTTTCTGCATTTATTGGTGCACCGGGCACTGTATTGGTACACCAATCGCAACTTTTCTTGTTATTTTTTTGTTACATAAAGGAGAGATGATCAGTTTTACGCTCCAGGAGACAGTCTAGGTACTATAAAATATTATAGTGTAAAAACAACATTTTAAATAAATATTTCATGTCAACCATGCCGGGAATCAAACCCGAGACCTCTTGCGTGGTAGACAAATGCGCTGACCACTACACCTCGAGGCCGACAGTAGTTTGGCACTCACGATAAATAAACGTTGCTATCGTTATTTCGCCTGCATTACAAAATAACGTAAACAACCATAAAAATACACCCATGACTAAATAATATTATTAGAATAATTTGACGTTTGACTTATTACTCGATATTTGTCGCCGACATGTGACGATCGTCAAATGTAATTTCTTTTATTCTCTATATTTGAAACCGCACCATGTCAGCATACCCACTTACAGTGGTGGATGAACAGAACAGAACACTGGGACTTAATAAAAAAAAAATTGTGTTATCACTGGGAAACGAAACGACGCGCCGTAACCTTTCGCGGTAGTCAAGCGTCTTAGCCATCACACCGTGGAGGCCGTCAATCAAATGTAAAACGATCGTCAAAAATGTTAAGTATGTCTGTCTGTAGGCACCTTAAAACATATCAACATTATTACTTGTTTTTTTTTATAAACCTAGTTGCAAATTAGTTGTACCTTGCTTTTGTTATATGCAAGATTTTATCGGATATATTTATCTTGAAGTTATATTCAGTTGACTTTAACATTTTTCACCGTAGATAACAATCGTAAAAATAAAAGCAGAATCATAATAAACAAAATAACACTAGAAATATAAATAGTAAAAAAACAGTTATAAAGGTTGTACACAAAAAAACAAAAGGAGCTTAATACCACCATTAAATAACTTAGCCTGCTTGATGGTTTCTGTTGTGAATCAAACAGTTTCTCTTCGTGAATCATTTCAGTTCAGAAGCTCAGCTAGGTTATTTGTTGCAGCAATCCGAGTGTTTAGTTTACATTACAGCTTCCATCTCGGTCTATCGAACACTGGGCAATATATTAGAAGATGTTCTACAGTCTGCTCAGTGATGCCATCACATGGGCAGCAACTATCGTCTCGCAACCCAAAGTGATGCAGATATTCTCTCATGCGTCCATGCCCCGAGAGAGCCTGAGTTAGTTCATATGTAGGCATTTCATGCTTCCAAAATGTTTTGGCCTCATCTGTGCTTCTCAAAAGTTGCTTGATCCACTTGTTGGCAGTTTCTTATTCATATTTCCTCCACTCATTGGATTTATCGTTTAAAAAAGGACCACCTTACATGGCTTATTGGGAGTTCATCGTAGTTCGGCCTCACCTTTTTGATCGTAGCGGCCTTAGCTAGCTCATCTGCTCTCTCATTTCTGATTTCCCCAAAATGAGCTCTATGTCTCGTGTACCGAGAGCATAGTGAAGTTTTTGAATGTTGCTTATGATGGCATTAGTAAAATAAACAGATTGGAGCGCGAACAGTCTAGACATGCTATCGCTGTGAATTGTGACAAATGCAGGACTAGTTATTTTTCTTTGTGTCCATAAAATTTTACTTTTAATACCAACCAGTCGTGCATGAAAGTTACTTGTTTATTAATGTTTGCAATCCGAATCATGAGGGCAGATAATTGGTAAATTGAAATAGTAATATAGATGTGATATTTGGAATATGAAAATAAAACAAAATATATATTTTGAAATTTCACTTAAGGCATAAATAAACTTAAGAGCCTGAAGCGTCTTACTTCCATGCAGATCATTTAGGTATTCAAGATAAACTTGCGATAAAACTAAGGATACATTCTTAACTCTGATTAGGTAGGTTATATACACATATCTTTAACATCCGATCCGTTTACAAATAATTACACTTTTTATTGTAATTGAAGCAAATTATTTTATAATATTTTGATTTAGATTAAACCATAACTCTCAACACTACGCAGTGCTTGCAAATTGAATTCTCGAGTCAATTCATATGATCTTTGATCTTTGACTGTCATGTAAGAACATTTATATCTTCGATTCGTTAACAATTTGCCTAAATGTTGAAGTTAAACTCAAATACATCCGCAAAGCGATAAACTTTACCTAATTCATTCAATATCAACGTGCAAAAACGAAATAACATTTTTGTAAATGTTTTAAAAAACAGCGCAAATAATTATCTTAATTGATGCAATAAAATTTGTTGATCGAAGCGCCTGCGCCTCCTTAAATTCTGTTTACTTAAAACTTATCACTATTTTTTTTGGTAAAACTATTATTTTATTTTCATATTATTGATTGATATTTTTCTTATGTTCGTGTTATTTCAGCAGTAGTGACTGAGCTTGTAGTAAAATTGTATTTTTGGTGTGAAAATGAATGTATATTATATAAATTATTAATTTCCTATTTTATCATTTATTGATTTGTCTAACCTCTTAAATAAATATGAGAATAGGAAGTAGTGACAGTATTCGTGAAATACGTTGATATATGTCTAAGCTCTCTCTCTGTACTCTTATTTCTATCGTCTTTTTTGTACAATTATTTCACACCTAATAATATGCTCGTACTCAATATCACTTTACTAATGACTGCACGAAAAGATGCATAATATTTTTGGCTTGTGAAAACATTGTAAGTTACTGTTCTGTTGTATCTCTATTTAGTTGAAAAAATCATTTTTCATTTTATAAAGTACTTAAAAAAATTATAATTTTCGATTTTCATATAAATATTCTTATCTATTTTCATCGAATATACTCATTATTTTCTAAATGCAAGGCCGTTTTTAGTTTCATTGAGACTTTCTGGCAACTCATTTTACAGTTTGAAGACTTTGTAAAACAGGTTGATTGGATGACGAAGTTCTGTGTTTTTTTTTATTATTTTCATTTGTTAATTGACTATTTGAAAAAATAAAATATCATACATTTTAGAAAAACTTCACAGCACAATTAAATGATCATAAATTTTTATCCCTTGTAAGGAAACATTTATACATCCAATTTCCCGTAGCACTGAACTTCCTTATTGGTTGATTGGCTTTTGTTACAATCAATACTGATGCACTGGAATTTATAAAAATGACAGAAAAAGTAAGGCGATAGTAAAAATATCAATTAAAATTTCGAAGACTGATTTTATTAGATTATATATTTTTTTATATTTTTTATTTATAAATCATATAAGACAAAGTATTTTACAACTATAATACGTTGAATTATATTTCCAGGAGTTACAACAACTGAATTCGGGACATAAAAAATATTAACATTTAGAAAATAACACACATTGAGAACAACAAAGAAACAAAGCAAGTTTAGCACCTTTATAACTAACTATACAACAACAATATATACGCCTTAAACTTTTTCTTACACAAGCAGAATAAATATATATTAAAAACGCTTGTATATTGCATCCTTGACGGAAATTTAAGTGCTGAAATGAACGTCAATTGTTTGAGATAGGGGAAAATATATCACATTCGTTTTTTGTAAGAACATAACTAATAACTCCCCCAGCATAAGTGCGAAACATTGAGAGTGAAGCGATTTTTCGGAAAAAAACATTACTTCACTCTCAAATTGAATTGTTTTACCTAAATTACAAAAAAAAAAATAAGTAAAAATCAAATAAATTTATTTATAGGATCACAATGGAAAGCGCCCTTGAAGTATTATATTACGAAAATATTAAATATCAACATAAGTTATCTTGATGATAACAATAACAAAATAGTAATACACAACTCGTTGAAAATGACTACCAAAATTGAAATATTTGGGTAAATGAAAAGTCCGATAATATATTTCTTAAAAAAATAAATAATAATAATAATACACGATTAAACGTTAACTCCTTCTATTGTTTTTTTGATTTATTTGGTTTATTACACCCAACGGGTATTAACATCATGAAAAAAACTCATTTTGACTCATCATCCTAAATATTATCTATTTTAATTATTTTGATTTATTTTTTATTTATTTATTCATACAACTACATATATATTAGAAAAAAAAACCTATCTCAAAATCTATGAGGCCAAGAGCCCTGTGTTGAGTAGGGATACAAGATAGTAAAGAGTGGAAGCATGTACATTATTAAATAAAAGTAAAAATAAACATAAAAAATATTGAATCTAGCATCAGTCTCCTGCCATGGCATCTTCCCTTAGACCAAATCCAAACTTGTAAACTCTATAAAAATTGCTTTCGTTTTGGAGAACTTAATATGTTATGCATTTATAGTAAACATTTATTAAATAATATGACTTATTTATATTTTATAGATTATATAAAATAGTCCATTGGAATAAACACAACGAAGACTTCCCTACAATCAATATATATTTATGTATTAGCGAATTCCGTAATTTTAATGGTTAAATATTTATTTTGATGATTTGTACTACCGAGAGGTTGATTAAAATCACAGATATATTAAATATGAAAATAGTTATGCAACTTGTGTCACTTTAATTATCTTCTATAATAAAACAGTAGTATCATACTTATTACAGTAATAATAATAAACAATTTTTATAATAAAGCGAAGTAATAAAATAAGATATATATGCAAAAGTACAAAAGAATGTGAAAATAAAAGAATATTTAAGAGAACTCAAAAATACATTTATTGATCGTTTTTGATAAAATAATACAACGTATGTATATTTTATAAAGACAAAATTTAAAACATAAAAATAAACGAGAGCGCAAGCGTACATTAAGGTGGTCGGAAATTTGTCACTGTCGACCAGTGTCCGGGTAGTGGGCTATGGTCGTACAGCAACGAGGCTAGAGCCATCTCGCTCCAGCAATCGAAGGGTAGTAGTGTCTCGAGACACCTACCCCAAAGCTCACCGCGGGTGTGGGCGTCGGCGTCGATTTAAAAAAACAGATAGCAAACTTGGTAAGCCGTTTAAATTTCTAATGAGCACGTCAACTAGCTGTTGTTGCACCATAAAACGCACTCGCTATATGCCGTTAACTTTTTTGCTGCTTCACCTGGGCTGGTATTCCAAACGCTCTCGCGGCCGTATTATCTCGTGTATTTACATACAAAATACACGAGAAAAACTGTGCCTCGAGAGTGGTTCAGAATAGCACTTCTGGGGTGAACACATGCGAAGTACGAATGAAATTTACATATTTATAAAAATGCTAATTTTAATAAAACAACTATTAGGTGCAGATCCATGAATATGTTTAATAAATTATAATACGCAACAATGATGTTTCAAGGAGCATAAAAATACCTACGTTTGCATTGAATACATAATGTTAATCTGGGCTAAACATTTGATATGAATTTCCCTATTATTTGTCTGTTAGCCAATCACATTTCATTTTCACGTAAAAACAAGTTTTTTCAAAAATTAGCCTACTTTATAATAGGGAAATATCACATACTACGTTTACCGATAAAAATATATAAAATGGATTTAGAATAATTCATTGCATTTTCAAAATCAATATGGATATTGAAGAGAAATGTTTTCATACATAAATGTAAAAAAGAAATTCAATAAAAATATATTAGTAGAAAAACGCGACGTGTTTGGCCTTGGTTGTTGTGACGTCAAGATTCATGAAATTGTTCTTCACAAATTCAATGGCAGAAACAAATAAACATGAATCGTGACGTATTAGGGGCATGGCCAATGGAATCACTGTTTTTGCGGGAATTCAAAATTACGAAATATAGATGTAGAGCATTAGGAATGAATCTGGAGCTTTTGATTTGCCGTTGGTTGATTGAACTGATCACCACACTGTGTCATCATTCTACCTGTCTATTCCCACATCTGTTGACTTTTGAATAATAAAAGTGTTAAAACTTTTGTAATAATATATTTGCAACAGGATTTCCTGCATCAAAGTACCTCTGATTACCACCAGCTTATTCAGTACTCGGAAAGATAAATGTTAATTCTCTTACACAGTACAACTCGAGCCGCAAGTAATATTTGAGAATCACATTTTAGCAACCGTCGGACTCGTTGGCTTTGACCGAAAAAAAGTAAAATATCGTTTATGAGTGTAAAAATGATCATAAAATTTTCATTTCATTCGGATAAATTTTATTTAATAGATATTTTAACAGTGATCCTTATTATGTTTTGCCGTATTTTTAGATAAAAGATTTATTGTATTAGACATTTAAATTTACATTCTTTTAATCATCTAAACATTTTTATTAATGCCATATTTAGGTATCTAATTTATTGTTTTTATGACTGTATAGTTACTTTTGTTATGTTACTAATTTATTCGAATGCCATGTTGGTATTTGCATTTTGACGGGCACCGCGGCGTAGTTGGTTAGACGGCCAACTGTGAAACTGGCGTCGTGGGTTCGATTCCCGCCAGTTGCTAGAAAAAAAAAAAAACTGCACATAAACACGCAGTTTATTCATAGATGTACGCTAAAATGATGAACGGCTAAAAAAAAGATGGAATAAGCTCAGTAGGTATCGTTTTTCTAGGTAGTAAATGTTTTTATAAGTAATGTTTTTTTTATTTCGGATGTAAATAAGTTGTACTGGGTATAATTATTCCTTAGTATAAGGTTGCTATAAGGAAATCTAATAAGTAAGGCCAGTAAAATTATTTTGGATATTTCCTTCTTTTCGCAATATAAAAAAAAACGGAACAATGTAATTATACAAATAAATAATCAATGGAAAGTGTAAGTTATCTTTTCAAAATAAAAATACGTTTAAGAGAATTCGAAGAGAAATTACGAATGAAGAAAAAACAAATTGGAAAAAATACCAACTCACCCCTAAAATTATTAATATGGCTACACATTCGCCAACGCAGATTTCAGAGCCGTATCTTTAACCATGACAAACATTACTTTTTGTATATAGCCTATTTCATCAAATCGAGAAACATTATTTATTGAAAGCTTTAAAAAATAATGTTCCTTTAATCAATAATCAAACAAACTTCAAATATAGTCCTTTATACGATGTTCCACTGTAATGGTCACCCCACTAAACCTATCAAGCTTACCTCCTTCCTCCATCCCCTCTACATTTTTCATTAATTCTCAAACAAAATAATATTTTCATAATTTAACCAGTGCATGTTTGTCCTAATCAGCGCATGTGCTTATTAAAATGTATGTCGTGTTGGTTTTTTATTTTTGTGCAACAACTATGGTGAAGTTGTATAGTGGGTTTTGCATGTTGGTTTGCATGCTAGTTTAATTGATGTCCTGACGAAGAGACGGGTACGTCTCGAAACCGGTAGACATAGACATAGACATATAAAGTCGGTATGTGGTTATATACAAATATTTAGAAACATTTATTACATTATTTAATGTTACTGAATTGAAAGGTTCAAATTTTACATTTAAAAAGCGTATGTGAAGCAAAATAACGTATTTTATATTTTGTGGTTTTAATAGGTTTTTACGTATCGAAATGAATTCCATTAGTTAGGAGTTATGAGTGAGAAATTTAAACCGTTTTCTCTCTCATACACAGCGTTTTAACGATGAAATACGGAATGAGCTTTAAACGACAACATTTTTCGAGTCTATTTAATATATAAAAAGAGGTCGAATTCCTATCCGCCAATTTAGTGCATGGTTGGCACCACGAAATAACATAGGGTGGATTCATTAATAATTATTTCATTTATCAAAAGGCAGGTAAAAACACGAAACAGTACACCATGAGGTCGTCTAATCTCAACTTGATATTTTCACCCGCAAGTAGAAACTAAATAAATGAAACCAAAAAGGAAAATAATAAATATTTATGTGTCCACCCATTCTAATTTTACCGGATGGAGTGAATTGGCGCGATACGCGTGAAATGGGCCCGTACATGACAGACACATAATCATTTTTAGAATAATAATATATGAAATAAATCATACCTATGAAGTAACAAACATAAAACAGTATACACAATACCTAGACTTTCTAATTCCCTTAGAAAAATCTCAGTGTTAAGATATCTTATCGTAAAATCCAGTACTCTTCTGCAATGATTTGAACTCAAAATATTATTGATACATGATAATTTAATAATATTGATACCTTAATGAATCAGATTGGTATTCATCCGCCCGGCATCGTAGTTGGTCGAGTATGAGATGTATAATAAAGTACATAAATATTATAACAATTGATGCCGTTTGACTTATTTGACCCTTGGGCCAAACTAATAATTGTCACATTAGAATTTAGAACGGGTCTATAAAAAAAAAAATCGCAATCATATAATGTAATGCGCACTTTAAGAAAAATATTTATTGGACTATTCTTATTTAAGGTATAAAGTAAACTGGCTGCCAGAGTAACGATAAAAACAGATTGAATGCTGTAGAGATGCGATGTTTATCATACGAGTACATATTATAATGTGCTGAATATCGATGTGTGACTGTCTTCGCTTTCCATAGCGTGTGGAATACGAGTACAAACTCTATTGACTTTGACATCGCTGCTCCGGAGTATCTTTTTTTATATTTGTTTATTTTTCCATACATATATTATTTACATAAAAATATAACTACAAAAATACACTTTAGAAAAAATACACCTTAAAATTAAGCCATAACATAAATTGGAAAAAATGCCCACAAAGACTTCAGCGTCTGAGCGTGGGCCATTCCTTTTTAAATTATTAAAAAGTTTATAGCATATAAATATGGTATGACATGACCATGAAAAAAAAGAAGAAAAAAACCAAATGAACATGTGCTGATATTACGAAAACATGATTTATTAGCAAATGCATTTATTTTTGTTTTTTTATTTTTTTTAAGAATGTGTCTATCTCTTCCTTCTATGCTTATCCAAGACCTCAAACCTACTTTAAACAGTACCAGTGATTTAATGTTTTGTAGTTCCTTAGTTAGAAGATTAAAGTACCTTGGACTAACATTTAAGGAGTGTCTCTGTGCGAACTTAGTTTTGCATCCTGGAACTGACAGTACACTATCGGATCTATTACTGCTACGATTTAAATTATTACTAAACAATTCCCTATTTAAGTAAACATATTTCAGGCACTGAAATAAATATAACTTTCTAAAACTATGGAGTCCACTCTCTACTTATAATTTATAACTAGGAAATAGTCTATGTTTTATGCAAACTATTTTAATTTTTTTTTTATACTTATAAGTATATGAAAATGTATATATTTTTTTTGTTTGAATTCTTTAGAAGTTATTTACAATTTGCTTTTTAATTCAATTACTTTTATTATATCCATATAAAATTATTTTTACTTTTTTACTATGTAAAGTTTCACTTTTTATTTTGCATGGCAGTATGCTTCTTATTGTTTCTAAATGTATACAAAAAAGCATTGTTTATCTTTTAAATTTTTACGCACTATGTTTGTACTTAACTGTATATTTTTTGTAAATGCCCCTTGGGCGTATTGTAAAATTAAAAAATAAAATAAATAAATAAATAAATTATATTTTTTGTGCAATTTCTACTGAGCTCCTCCCCACCCTATCATACCATATGTTATTGAAGATTGAATTAAAGCGTAATGTACAATTTTAAATTTTTCTTTGTTTAAGATATTTTTCAGTCTTTGCAAAACATAAGATAAATATCTGAGTTTATCCGTTCGTTTAGCTATATGTTTTTCCCACTTTAGTCTATAATCTATGTATATACCCAAATATGTATAGCTTTCCCTTGAACTTATTTTGTAGCACTAAAACAAATTAACAAATTTACAGGACTTTTACCTATCATTGACTGGTGAAAGTCCTGTAAACCCGTACTGTAAATCTTCTTGGGTTATCTCCGATCACTGGACTATGAAGTTTTTATCAGGTCATGGCAAATTTAATGACAAATTATTTGTTTTCAATGTTTTTTATAATTGCTTATTTTCATAAAATCCAAAATCTCTAAGCTTGGCGTATCACGTTCGATATGAGCTTTCTCTATAAAATTTTTAATAACCTAATCAATAGCCCAGAAATTGTTAGAAGTATTTCATATGGACTCCCTGTCCGTAGAACTTGTCATTCTGTACTTTTCGACATTCCGAGCTCACAGACAAATTATTTGAATAATAGCACTCTTCGAAGAATGCAGACTACCTATAATGACAGTTTTAGTAACATCGACATTTTACTCTGTAAATACTATAGTTTTATGAGATCTGTTGAAGATATTTTTAATTTATCTACTGCTTAACTGTTAACTTTTACTTTTATATACGAGTACATCTACAACCTGTATCTAATGAATTATTGTTGGTTGTGAATTTTTTAGTAATAAATAAAAATGTTCATAGAAGCAGAAAGAGAGGAGAGGAAGATAAAATTGGAACTATACCATGTCTTCTCCCTTTTATGTACTTTTTATTTAATTTTTATAATATATTTTTTGGGTATTTTTTTTCTCTTTCCTTCTGTATTTACAATAAATTAATGTGAAATCTGTTATTGGTATTATTTTTTAAAATTGTTTTCTTGTTTTGCATGATAAATAAATATTGTTGATTCCCCTTCATGCTGTTGCGGATATCATAATCAGTCTTCTGAACACACCCCGTGGACTTACATTTACATTTTTTTATATTTTTTTTGCACCACAACCGGCCAGGAGGCCTAATTACAGTGGTGAATTACATCACAGAGCACCCAGGTTTGAGAAAAATAACATTTTAATTTTTGTGTTCTCACCGGGAATCGAACCCGGAACCTTCCGTGCGTGAGTCAAGCGTCTTGACCAATACACCACGGAGGCCGCATTGTCTTGTCACTTGTCCATTACCTCTTCTCTATGATTACCGAATGGAGCTTATCGCCACTATCCGTGGCCCTGTTATAGGTCTTGTCGGACATACAGATCTGGTGGCTTCCAAAAATAATTTGAAGGTTTTTAAAATATTTTGTAATCATTTCGGCGAACTGATCATGTTCAATCAGTTTAACCCCAGTAAGTGTAGAATTCACTTCCCGCTTTTCACAATTCAAGGAATAGCATATTATGTACTTCTGGATTACTTTCTTTCAGCACAAAGATGCTAAGGTTATCAGATTACAGAAAACTCCTTCGGGCAGTTTTTCCTGTTCTTGACAAAAGAGACTTTAATGATAATTTTATCAAAAGCATTATTTAAATTTAGCAAGTACTCTCAGGTAAAAATCCTGCAAAAGGAAATCGACTGGATATTAGTCGGGCTAATGGTGTACTGGTTATTTCGTTTTCCAGACATAAATAAGTAAATAATTGTAAAACATTAAATACCGATCTACCGAATTGTATTTTATCATGCCGTGTAGATTTTTGTCGTGGTGCAAAATGGGCCAATCATGCGATATTACGCAGTGGGCTCCTGGTTTGCACGTGCACAGCGGTCCAGTCTCCGTGAATGTACGGTAGGAGGCGAATCAAGTACAGACGCCTACAAACGTTTGAATACACCCAAAATTTTAAGCGTTGAAACAGTAAAAAAAAATAAACTGATAGAAAATAATGTTATTTTAAAGCGGTCTACATTAATATGCACACAATATGTATTCAAAATTTTCAATCAGTTGCGTAAACAGCTCAAGCTGATATTATTTTCGTTTTTGTCAATTATTTTTCTAATTAATTTATTGCTTTTTTTTTGTAAAAACAAATATTAGCTTTCTTCCCGTTTTCAACGAATCGTTAATAACTTGCTATTAGAAAATGGGCACCAAGATGTGGTTGTGTGGGATTTTAATCTCAGACCTCTGATAGTCAGACCGCGGCAGCAACGAGAAAATAATTTTGCTGGCTAACAAGAAACAAAGGTGAGAATATTGTAAATTAGTACAATAAGTGATCAATATTACAATTTCAAAGCGTATTGGGGCATAAGGACTCTGCATTGACACTCCAATTGTCAATGCAGTGTCCTTATGCCTAGTATCCTAATATCTAGATCATTCTTCTTACATGGAAGGTAAAGTGATCAGTCTTATGCTTGAGATGTCAGCCCTTGAAAAAATTTAAATATTGCGGTGAGAATCACCTTCAATTCGCATCCACCCGGTTAAATCGAACCCGGCACCTCAAGAATTATAGGCAAACGCGCCAATTAATACGCAACGAGGTGATCTTTTTTCAAGATTTTTACCTGAGAGTAGCTGTCGAGTCAATACCGCTCGTCGAAGTTTCTGGTTCTTTTTACATTTAGAAATTATTCTTAATCCACCCGGATACGGATATATTAGATTTTTTATTTTTTTATTTATTAAAAATATTTTATAAATACGTGCATACATTTAAAAAATATAAATATTACACACAAGACGAAAAGTAGAAATGTAAAAAACGAAACGAAAAACCACACCATAAAAAAAGACAACCCTTTGTGCTTGGTGTGGGAATACTATAATAAGTAATACTAAATAAATGAAATAATTAAAAACAACGATAAAAACTTACTATGTCAGTCCCAATCTACCAATGGTGAGTCGTTATTTATTTTATAGGTAATTTACAAAAAATGATAATTAATTTGTCCCATATAAGTACATAATACATGGGTAATATAACTATAAATGACCATTCTACCTGTGTTTCTATGAAAATTAACTAAAACAACAATTATAATTTACCACTCGATAAACGTAGCTTTATTCTACACAATTTTAATATATTACTTTTACAAAAAATTATTAAAAAATACCACAATGACATTCATCAGGTATTTCCATTATAATTTAAATGTCAACACTGACCACCGGCCGATTTCTTTTTGAATTAATAATGCCGAAAATGGCCACTTCGAACGCCCATGTCCTATGTGATACATAATATGTCAACGGTATCCTATTAAAGAAAAGCAGTCCTTCGGAAACATTGTTCGAAATACTAGTTTCTAAATAGAGATTCTTCAAATAATATTTGTTATCTTCAAGCTTATTTTAGGACTCAAAACCATGACTAGGTTAAAGATGTAAAATAATATAGTTTACTTTTTGAATGGAGGAAAAAGCTTAGGTAATCGGCTAGTTTCATCGTACATTGAGAACGGGCTAGGCGCTGGGCGAAGATTTTTTTTGTAGGAAGATATAAACGGTGGTTGTGATTTAAATTTAAAAAAATATATTTTTCTTATTTTCCCATAACCATAGTTACAATAAAACATTATTTTCGGAAGTCAAATATAATGGTAAGCTGTGCATTATTGCTTATTTGGACGATTCGCCCCTGCAATTTGTAGCAAACATCGCACCCCCAGAAGTACACCGTGGTATCTCAAAATCGATCATTTTGTAGGAGAACAAAAAATATTTTTAACAACGCTAATAACTAAGTGTGTATTGATATTGTTATACCCATTATTTTTTCTAGTATTTACTCATTTGACTGTCAAAATGTGAGAATGACATCAGAATACGCATCTGGCTAATAGAGTCGCCCAAATAAACAAAACACATTACATGATTATCAACCACGACGCTAGCTACGGTTTGCAGCAATACAACGGGCGGTGTGTACTCGGGTCGAGAATTGCAAGCGGAAACCAAAACCGTCCATTACACGTTTGTTGTTAAACTAAATTTAAAAAAATGGACTTCTTTTGTTTTATGCAAAAAAACTAAAAGGCTTCGAACTTTACTTTCGTTTGGAACGTAACCATCGTTTCAGGGGAAGGTTTTTGTGATTTGCATTTAATCGCCTGAACAATTTGTTTGAAAAAAATACACCTTACAACTAAGTCTGTATTTAATCTTATTTATAATAAACGTAAAATTTTCTTTTATATTTCATCAATGACTAAGATAAATTATTAAAATTAGGGTAAATATCTTATTTAAAAAAAGAAAAGATTAACATATTACAACAGAGATGAAGAACTTTTTAGAGAAAGGAATATAGATGTCTAGGAATCCACAGGGTTTATGACTGCTCAAAGTAACAGCTCCCTAGGGGGTTAAATCTAGACCTTGTCTACAAAAATTTGGACAAACTCAAAACATTGTTGAGAAACGATAAGACTTTGATATTTTGTAAGGCCGGTTTTTAGCGTGCTTTGGTAAGCTTTTTTTTATAATCGATGCGTCTCGATACTTTCTTAATTTTTTTTTCAGATAAACCCAAATCCCCATGTGGGGCCAATATCGTGTTCTGAAAAAACGATCCCCAATATTTGCATTGTTCTTCTCAATATTTTACTTAACTGATTTCAAAGAATTCTGTAGTATGTGTAATATCTCTTAAAAACAATCGTTAGGACATGTGAGTGTTCTAAAAAAGGGAAACAAGTTGTTGAACTACATCCATAACTCAAACAGCCAAATATAAACTAAGGGCAGTATACTTTGTGGGTGCGATATATTGTTTGAACTACTTCTTCAGTCTTATATTTAACAACGTGACAAAGATAACGTCTTATAACCTAAGCTTCAACTCAAATAAGCTTTTGCCATAACGCCACAAATAATCCTTTTTTTAATTTTTTTTATTTATTGGGGATATCAACAGTAATACGTGTAACAAAAATATAACAAATAAAATATACAGAGAATAACACCAATGACAGATATCCACAGAAATACATTATATACACGTACAATACATACTAGTGTGTTTGTGTGAGTGTAAGTGAGTGAGAGGGTGGGTGAGTGGGCGTTATATTGGATTGAGGGTGGACATGTGTGTAAATATTGCGCAAGTATCAAGTGTCGAAAATATAAATATTTATATAATATTAAGAATTAGAGATAAAATAAAATAAGACTTTATTATTGAAACTAAGTATAAGACAAAAAAGTATGTTTTAAGACGCGCATATTAAGTGTTATATTTTTACTATTAAATTGATCAATAAGGGGAAAGTTCAAATTATATTCACGAGCAAACCGTATAAGTGGAGAGTTCAGGGCATAGTTCGTACGAACTGCTGGCACATGAAATAGAGAGCTCGACGTGTAAGGGGTGCGGTAGCCGGGGACATTTAAAGATAACTCCGACAAAAGAGCCGGACTATCAAGGCGTCCACTAAGTATGTCATGAAGCACCCCCACGTCTAATAGTAGACGGCGATCTTCTAAAGTAAGCAAATGGTGCTTTTTGCACTTATCCCCTCGAAAAAATGGAAGAAGAGACACAATTTTAAAACTCTTGTCGTGCGTATTTTGTTTACTCGGTAAGCGTATGGAAAGTCATGAGTCCAGAGCCGCGGCGCGACGCCAGCGCATAATTATTATTTATTGGCGTTGTTATGAGTTTCGTACAGCGTAGTAAGATCACAGCTAACTTCTCAACACTTTAGTCTAATTCGGTAGATATTTCTTAGGAATGCAGAATCATTGTCGCAAATAAAGTTATATAAAGTTCGTAATAAATTTCGTACCCACGCGGTGCGAATTCCATCTTTTATAAACTTTGAAATTTATAGAAATGTTTTTACATTCGATGACCTTGAACTCGTAAATAAATGCAATAAATTTGAAACACATCTGTTGTGTTACCCATATCAACTGTTTTATTAATAAATAATTATCCATTGGGTACTTTAACACCGGCGCAGAGTTGTCTTCGTCCTTAATCAATCTGAAGTAAAATGAGACCGTTTTCCCATTTGCAAAAAATAAACGGGGCTTTAAATCGGTAGTCAGATGGCAGAAAAGACCACCTGCAATTTTTTCACTTTTTTTTAGTTTCTAAAAGTTTTAATGAATATTTCAGAAACACATAGAAAAATATATAAAAAACAGCATCTTATTCTTAGAAGTGGGGGTCAGCGCCATGCAAGCTCCTGATGTTGCTACGACCTTTGAAGATCTAACCTTACTTCTAAACTTACAATGGTATTATTGAATCGGGTTGTGGTCCCGTGACTAGTGTCTCAGAGTGACGGCTCAAAGATCCGTGGTTCGAATCCCACTCTATCCCAACTAGATTCCCGTTTTCTAATAGTGAGTTATTTACAACTTGATGAAAATGGCCCTCAAAATGAAATATATATTTTTAAAAATATATATAAATAAATATATATATATATATTAAAAATTGCACAAAAATATTTTAAATCTTAAAATTGAGTTTTATTATAGCTCTCCTGAACATGTTTTAAAACTGCTGATGCTCCCTTTTCCGTAGTTTATATAAAATGGTATATATATAGTTTCCGTGTTTATTCCGTTTATACTACTCTTCATTTTTTCCGTAACACTTTATTATAAATTATTATGAAAATAAAACTTTGTTATTAGTATTACACAATTTTTATTCATGACATTGTGAACAATATTTTGTGTTTACTATATTAGTTTTATATCACCTCCCGAAACTGTAGTAGTGTTCTTGTAAAATAATAAAAAAATTGTCACACCAATAACAAAGTTTTATTTTCATAGTAATTTTAATTGTATATAACTCGGTAGAGTGATTTAACATAACATTTTTACTTTATATACGTTTCTACTTTTTACCTATCTAATGCTCATGAAACAAAATTTTCGTGTTCATGAGCGAGTTCGTTTAACTAATTTTTATTTGTATTTTTCATAATTTTAAAAACGTATAAAAATACATATTTTATTAAAATAATCGGTAAATAGATTATGGAAGCTAGGATGGAATGAGTTTCTCATGATTCTTTAGTTTGGCATTAAATACTTGTATTTAAACACTTTTTATTTTGGATTTTTTTTCCCGCAAAGGAATAATCGTTTTTACTTGCACCTGAAATGAATATTGATAATAAATAATATGCATTCATAATGTATATATTTTTCTATTACAACTATGAATAAAAAATAAAGCAAATCCCCAATTTCACCTCAAAGCCGGAAAATATCCTGAAAATATCCTGAAAATATCATGTCAGCATTTAAATAAGTATTTTTGAAATATCTGGTTATTATAAAAGGTCTTGGAAATAGGTTAGTGAACTCCTTCATAATATTTGCCTTTATTCTACCTAAGTCTTTATAGTTTACTCTTCTTCGAATATTAAATGAATTAATTTAATCAAACGACGACCCTGTAGAATGTAAAGTATGTCCAAATGTATGCAGACGGGTATTGGATTTCACCCCCTAGGCGGTATAAAAAATATTGCAACAAAAATAATCTAACTCTATCATTAAAGCATTCAAGTTTGTAAGCGAAAATTCTTGATGGAAGTTAATTGTAATTTATTATAGAAATAAAAGACAAATTATTTTAGAAATACTTTAAGACTTTAATCCACAAACTTTGAAAAACCAGTGACCGGTTTCATCGGTTTCGCGACATCTTAGAGAGTGGTACATTTATTATAAAATTCAATGTATTTTTACAAAGTTCAGAAGAAAGTTAAGAGAATTAAAAAAAATTAAATAGTAATTTTAATTGAGCTTTTTTTCAGGTGCGTGCGGTGAATATTATCAGTAGGGATTCTGACAAAAAATAATCATGTCTCTACTTTTATTAGGCATGATAGTACATAGGTATAAGTAAATATCTAATAAAAATAAAAAATCAATAAAGCATAGAATCACATTTATAAAGTGCGCTTGAGGTAATATATTACGAAAATTCTGCTATACCTATAAGTTTTCTTTAAGTATCTAACTAAAACTAGAGATGTTTTTAAATTTTGGCCAAATTTAAAAAATACGGCATTTAAATCTTTATGCTATATCTCATAAGAGTAGTTTTTTCTTTGAATTACCCGAGTTGGATGCTCTTCTCTATGAGTCTTGTAGAGCAGTATGACAGTTCTATGAACCTTTATGCGTGTGCGCGGAAATTCGATCACTTGTAATAGGAATGGACTCAAAATGAAGAGTAGTATCCGGATTCCAGCGTATCTAACGAATACTGTCAAGGCCAAGGTACCTTGATATTCAGTACGTCGATATAGGAAAAACCGAATGCGATAATTTTATGAATATTTTCTTGTGATCTTTTTAGTTTTTAATAATAAACTAGGTATTATTATTTTCAAATAGTCAAGGGATGCGCCGCATCCACAGTACCTATGGGCGGAACGCGCCTGCTATTTTTGTGTGAAAAACCTTTGAATAAAGTATTTCAAGGTAATTAATGAGTTGATATAATTATATTTTTATGAGTTTTAATATTGTCAAACTATAATTATAAAATATTATGTAAACTATAGTATACACATGTAGATATTTTATGTCTCGGAATCTCTAAGACAGTAATTTGGAAAATGAGATTTAACATATTTTAAAGGTATGCACCTGTGGATGTTGCAGTAATAATTCGCTCTCGCTTATATATATGCTATTTCGCTCTATCGCATGGAACAATAGCGTTCCAAATTTTAGGTTTAACAACAGACGTGTAATGGACGGTTTTGGTTTAATATGCAGTTAAATTCTTGATTGACAATCATAGAACGGTTTTTGTCCGTATGAGCTTCTCTAAAAGCGGGTGGCTTATTATTACTCTGAGGTAATTAAACATGTAAATGTCCGCCTCGTGGTCTAATAGTCAGCGTTTTTTTGCCATGCAAGAGGTTCAGGTTTTACATTCTCTTTCAGATCTGATCTCATCTGATCTCTCCTCCTTTCCTCTATTCGTTTTACCCATTGAGTAATATTATTGATTTGAAGTAATTAAAATACAAATACAATTATTTATATTGTTGTATATTTTTAGCTTTTTAAATTTTATTTTCCATTGAATATGTTTTATGACTTAAATTATATAAATAAAACTTTTATCTTATTGGTTGGAAGAAATTGCCATTTTGGACTAGCCACCTGAAGTTTAAGAGTGATTATCTTACCTTGATTTAACAAAAATGGATAAGATACTCTGCGTGTACCAGTGCAATACCCTATGCACCATTCGGTCAAAAAAAGAAACGACGATCTAAATGTTGACGTAAACGTAAGCTTACCCGAAGAACCCGAGTAAAAACAGCATTCTATTTTAATTAGTTTAACTGTGTAATTATTTTCTGTTTTTCTTTTGAATTCGTATATATATTTTTTCTCATGTACGAGTTTATTCGAAATTATAAAACTTAAAATAACTAAATGAATAATAACGGTGTCACTCTCCAAGCTCAAAAAGTAGTTTCTTTTTTGGAAAGGTAGAGTTATAACAGTAACTAAATATACACAAATATATTATAGCAGAAAAAAAAGGTTGTATCATTTACGTTACTATATTAATTAATTTAAAAAAAGGAAATGTTTAGAGTTCACGAGGGTGCCGCACACCAGTGGCGAACGGTGAGTTTATTTACTGGTAAGCTCTAAAAATAATACAATTTATTTTTACCTACATAGTACGTACATAATATAATGTAAATTATATATACCTACTACAAATTTCTATTTTTTCTGTGGTTCTGTGAGATACAACACCTCTCATCTTTGAGATCAACTCAAACGACGTAACTTCGTGAATATTGTGTTGCTATATTATTCACACATAATTTAGATAAGTTTATAAAAAATAGCACAATAAATTCAGTCAGTATTGGATATTCTCATTACGATTGAAATGTCAACTGGCCGATTTGTTCTAGAAATGAATGCTGCCAAAAACGGCCGCCACCAACGCCATGCTTGTTGCGAGTCAAATGTCAAAAGTATCATCTCAAAGAAAAATAGTCCTTAAGAAATTAAGTTTGAAATACTGTTTTCCAAATTGAGAATCTTCAATGGATTCGTGTAATCTGAATGCTTACTTTAAGAGAAAAATCCTGCCACTGGGTTTAACATGTTCAAAATATAGTACACTTATTTGTATGAAGAAATAAGCTCTAGTGATCGGCTAGTTCATTGGCTCATTGCTGGGGCTTAACGCGCTTTATTCATACTTTTATTTATATTTGGAGAAAAGTACACGATTTATAAGAAATAGTAATTATTTGTTTGTTTTTCTGTAAATAAAGTTACTGTTAAACATTATTATGGATAGTCAAATATAATGGTAAGCTGCGCATAATCGCTTCTCTACACGGTTCGTTTCTGCCGTACACTCAATTCAGGCATTTAACTCTTGTGTGGCAGTGACGTCACACTGGTTGACATAAGATAAAAGACTTGATATATTTCTCTTATTTTATGTTGAAGTTGTATTTTTTTATATTCTTCAAATGGACATTTTTACACCGGATTTGGAAAGTAAAATTTTTATAACTGTACTGGATTTATAAAAAATATTTAACCTTGCTACCCGAAGAATGATGTCCGCAAATAGAGCCATACATTTGTATTAGAGAAAGCACAAATATATAACACATAACAAGGAAGACATAAACGCGGTTCTGTAGCTGCCGTAGCCGGTGTGTGAAACGAATTCAGTGGGTTGTCGGTTGACAGTGATGGGAAACGCACGCATGAATTATGAGGGGCGAATTTATGTTTTTTTTTTGCTACAACAAGGTTAAGTTATATGTTTTTTTAAAAATAAATTATGGAGAAAAAAATTGAACTGAATATCTGAATGTTTTTTTTTATTTTCAAATGTCTGAGCTTTAGAATATTTCGTCTTTTGCTTGTGATAACACGATGTTCCATCACCGCGTGGAAAGGGATTATTTACCTCACTATTTTAAGAGTTGGGCAGTGGCTACTGCCTTACTATATTTTCGTCAATAGTTTAATTGTTCGTCTTTTGAAATCGCCAGTGGGATTGATATCAACATAAATACACTTGATCGTGCAACCCCTGTGGTGAAGGTATATGTGATCCAACAAAACTTATTTTTAGAAAAAAACGAGATATTGAGACATAGAAAAAGATTTAATCATTACGATTAAGTAAAAAATAGGGTCGTACCATATTTACAAATACGTTAAGTACCTATTCGAACGATGGTTGTTTTAAGTGATTTCATGAACTTTGAGATTTTTTATCACTAATTTACAAGATAAAAAACGAAAGGTATTGAGCTCTAGAAAAGAGTTTATGTTTTGACTAGGAATTTTTAAAATTTGGCTAAGATTACTAGAAGTACTTTAAATATCCCATCAAAATATCACATTTTAGCAATTTTCTGGCCACTCCCCCTTAAGCAGACTAAGTTTCAAAGCGCTGAAAGCTTAACTCACTTCCTAAATTAAGATATAATTTTGAACATGTTGACTTAAACAATACAATGTTGCATTTTACCAATCATCTGGTAACCAAGTTTCGCATTTTCAGTCATTTCGCGAGTATTTTAGAATGAGATTTCGATTTAAATCTTTTTCTTATAACCCCATCACTATCATGATGCTGAATTGGGCACTGTGTTAGTACGCCAAACAAAGAGTATCTTAATATTGTCAATTATAACGTAAAGTAATCAGCTCACGCTTCAGGGGCCAGTCCACGGACAGTAAAATATTGCAGTTTAAAGTGTAAAATTGTACTACCCTATATTTGAACATCCATATTCTTTCGACTGTTCCATTTGTTGACGTTTGTGAAGTTAAAGAGCTGAAACCTATATTGTTGCGGGTGAGATTCACCTGATTTAATTGTCTTACCCACATACCAGGCACTGCCTGAAAATATTTTTCAATTTTTATACTTCTTCTTGGACCAGGTGTAATTATTATGTTTTTTAATCACTGTCTTCTACATATCCCTAAACATTACACGTGGTTGCGCGTGGGTTGATTAGTAGGATTGAGTAGTTTGTTGCTAGATGGACCGTCAGTTGATAAGGGTCCGCCTATCCCACACCCACCCTGTGATTTCCCAACTTCTAATCCCCAAATATTTATTTATTCTCCTCGTCCCTACGGTCATGGGTAGCTACGGTTGCTAAGCGGTCAATTATTCATATCTATGGTAACCAACAATAACAGTCTCGTTTTTTTGCCTTTTTAGCTCCTCTGCCCGCATTCGCGTGCCTCTTTAATTTTTCTTCCCGCATCCACTCGCCTTTATAATTTGTGTGCCTGCATCCCCAAGTCTCTTCATTATTCTTCTGGCCGCATCCGCTCGCCTTTTTAATCGTCTACGCGCACCCGCACACCTTTTCATTTACTGACCGCCGCCGCATTCACATACATATATTCATCCTCGCATTAATGTAGTAAAAGAGTTATGTGTTCCCCGAAAAAAATGGACTAGGAGATTTCAGCATTCGGATTCCTGTCTCTGATCCCATTTTCTAACTTCCCAAAGGTAGGACTTTTGTTTGCTGCAGTTTGTTTGGCCCCTGACTTGTTTTTATTCGCGTTTTTTATCTCCGCTCCCCGCATTTTTCTTACTCCACAAAATTAACACAGATACAACAATTTTATCAAATAACCCCACGCAAATTATAAATCGCCACCCCAATACGGAGCTTTAGTTCAATAGAAAAACAGAAGGTTTCTTTATCATCCAAGCATTGATGTCTTTACTATATTTTTATTGTTATATATACTGTATTATACCGGGTGTTTCCTCAGTCTGTATTCGGCACAAGGTGTATCTGTGTTAATTCGTTAAAAATAAAACGGGTCTCTGAGAACAATAATCAACATAAAAAGATATTCCTTACAACCCTCAAGAGGTGATTTTTTTTTTTTTAAATTGAATAACGTGTGCAACATCCCCTCGGGAATCCATGGCTCATTTTATATGTATCCTTAGAATCCACGCAATACCGACAGGGTAAAATTAATAAAAACCCCTGAGTTTTGAAACTTGGCATGATTGTTTGTTGGTATCTACTGCATATCTTACTAAAAGTCCCCGAGGGTGGTGGGTCCGCTAAGGATGGGGGGGTTTGAAGGTTGTTTTTCACGGTTATTCACAAATATCTCCGAAACTACCAGTTTAACTAAAAATATTGTAAATATATAGTAAAAATAAAGTAATCAAAATTATCCCTAAAAAATATATTATTTATTTTATTTTAGGATCAATATTTTCGGAGATTTTAAGGCAGACAAATAAAATATAATATTGGAGATTTTTCGTCCTAGTATGCGGCAAAAAAATATTTTTTATCTTAAATAGTAAATTTATATGAATATTATTTTAATAATCCTACCATCTTGAATGATCGTAATCTTAATTTCAAAATTTATCGCCTGATGGCAAAAAATTTTCATCGATTTCCTTTCCTCTGGTGCAATTTCGTTTGTACAAGTTTTTTGACAGTTGCCGGAGACTAAAGTGCATTTTATCCCGGCCTTTCGACATCCAAATCGTCTTGCACAACTAGTAATACATAAAAAATACATAAAAACAACAAACACATAAAAAATTGTGTTTAAGGTAGAATCGGGTGCCTCACAGTACTTTGTTGAAAGGGACTCCAGTGTTCCATCGTAACCTTGTATCCACCCACACTTTTCAGGGGCCAGTTGGTTTTTTAACCGCTGCTGCACTTGCGAAAATCTCTTAATAAAAACGTGCTGCTGGACAGAGCCTTTAGTAGGTGGCAGTGACGGAATTACTATTTTCTGACACAGCGTACGGTTTAATTTTATATTTTATTATCGTTTGTAAAAAAATGTTTTTGTTGAATTGTCACCCATTGTCAATTGGTTTCGTCAAACTTAATGTTAACTGATGTTTAAGTACTTTTTCTTCGCATTTGTTTAGCTACTATGAAGATCCAGAGTACTTTAAAGAGCCCTAATATTTTGTAGATATAAATTCACGTATTTGGCAAACTGTCATGAAAATGAGCAATTTGATGAACACAGCAAAGGTGGGAATCCCAATCACCTAAGTGATATTCTGCAATAAAATAGTTCATTATATAAACCATTTGAAAGTATTTTTCACTTTTTCTTGGAGTAAATCTAATTGGCCACTCTCTTTGAGCATATTTCGGGGCAACTTCTTGTATTTAATGGTACTCAACATTTCTTTGAATTCAGCCCCGAGTTCATTCAATACTTCGAAACTGTTACGAAGATTTTGGGCTAAAAGAGTGTGAAAAAGCTAGTGTCCTTGTACATCTCTGCTAAATGCACGTCAACAGAGTAAGCAGAAAAATTCATATACAATACCTCTTTGAGACAACTACCTGCTATAGTGTGACTTATACACCCCTAGCAAAATCTCCCGATGCACAAACGGACGGAGGTAACGCTTAAAGGTGACTCAGGGACCATGGCAAGATGGAGCGAAAAGAGCAAACTGCGAATGGCAATGGTGAAGGAGACAAGCTGCCCGAAGAAGCTCTTTGTAATCTGGTGGCTTTAACATGTTTGTGGTGAAAGAATGTAATCTCGAAGTACATAATATGCACTTCATTGAATTGAGAAAAGAGGGAAGTAAATTTTTTACTGACTAGAATTAAATTGATTAGACATGATCAATTGGCCGAAACGATTACAAAACTTTTTAAAATAAAGAAGTGCGGAAGTAAATGTAAAGAATAAAAGAGAGCAAAGATGCACGCACGTGTTGAAGAGAGAGAAGAATTATTTAATTATTTAGTTAAAAGTGTTGTTCACCAAGCCGTTTGTTGTATACTCAGACGAAAAATATCAAATAATATGGATTAAAAAAAAAATATTTTGTCTGCCCCGTATCTTTAAACATGTAAATCCTACAAAAAAAATATTTTTGTACATAATTTTGCTATCCTTAGTTTGTTATAATAATATATTTTGCTGTTACTGGTAGTTTCGTAGATATTTGTAGAACGCCGTCAGAAGTTTAAACTTTAAACCCCCCCCCCACCCTTAGTGGACCCCACCCTTTAAGTATGTTATACCGTAGATACTAATAAATAATCATGCAAAGTTTTTAAAAGTCCGGGCTTTTTTCCCTCGATCACCTTTTCTCGGTCTTATTTGCCTGGGCAATCGGGAGTATTGATGTTTATTATATTATTTTTACTCATTTAGTGACTGCACAATGTTGAATGGAGGTTAGTGGCCTAATGGTGTATTAGTTAAAGCGTTTGCCTGCCATTTAATAAATGAAAATCACCAAAACCGTGGTAGTCAGCAAACGGAGAGGCATGAACCTTCTTTTTGATTGGGGTGTAATAGAACAGGTCTCCCGTTTTAAATACTTGGACACTGGCTAAATGATAAGTGAAACCCACACTCTAAAATTAAACCAAGAATTGTGATGGTGAGGTCAACCTTCTACAAAATGAAAAAACTCTTATGCAACCGAATCCTGAGGATGAGCACGAGATGGAAAGCTGCAAAAACATACGGATAACTCGATGCTGTTGTATGGAGTAGAAGGATGGACTCAAAATCTCCATGATAAATAAAATTAAGGCATTTGACATGTGTTTGTACAATTGATTTTTCGTGTCTCATAGGCTGTGTCCAACAAAAGAGTATTGAATTTGACGAAAGACCGAGAATTGTTAACAAGGCTAAAGGCCGCATACTTTGGTCACATGTTCCATGGGGAAAAATATGCTCTTCAACAGCTCATAGTGGAAGGAAAGATATGGGAGATGGGGTATGGGGCGTAAAATAACATGTAGTTTGGAATCCAGATGCAGTAATGCTCATCAGAATGGCCACGATCGAGAGGAATCGTTAGTGATGGTCGCCAACCTCCGATAGGAGCGGGACGAGAAGAAGAAGAAAATAATAATTATAATACAATAAATTAAAATGAATCTACACTATGTAATTGTATCGTCTAATGATGTCAGAATATACGATAAAGATAAAACCAAACACTTTTTTGTATAAAAATATGCGTTATGATAAATAACCTATAGCAACAATAAGTCATTTATCTGGTGAATGTTACACAGTGTGTAAAGTGGCCACTTAAACCAGCCATTGACAGGTCATAAGCCCTGTAGATGCCTAGACTTCTATATTACCTTTTCTTAAATGCTCTTCACCTCTGTTGTAATATGTTAAAATAACCTATAGTTTTAGCTACCTCCACAAAAAAGAAAATCATGTAAATTAAAAAAAAAAAATACATGTAAATATCAAATTTTGTAACTTATATACTTACATTATATTCAGGTGCCAGTCGAGGCACTATAAAATATTCTAGTTTAAAAACACCTTTTCAAATAAATATTTCATATCAATCGTGTCGGGAATCATACCCGAGACTACGTGCATGGTAAGCAAACGCGCTGACCATTACACCCGATGCCGACAAACATAAACACCATGTTTTATTATTACAGCAAAAAACAGACTGGTGAAAAATTGGTAAAAATTTCACATTTTTAATGGGCAGATAGATAAAAATATATAAGAATATAAATAAATAAAATATAATAAAAATACTTTCGCTGTACACATAAAAATACTTTTTTTTTCTCTCTTAAGAATACTTTATCTCTTACAGCAATTCTAATTTTCACCGACAATGTACATTCAAACTTCAAACAATTTAATGACACATCATATATAAAGTTTAACTGAGAAATTGATAGCAATTATCATAAACAAATAAATTCAATATTAACATTAATTATTTGTTATGTATCTGGTCCATATTTATTTACGCGCGAAGGTAGCCTATTATTTTTTAATACCCAGGACCATTTGATAACATTGCAGACCTGAAAACACCAGCGAAGCAATAGAATCGATGTCTTATACACTAAATTGCGTGTCAACATGGACAAAAGAGTATGGTTTACTAATAAACCCGTCTAAAACACAAATTATGTTTGCAGGTAGTCAAAGATTGCTTAGTAAGCTAGACATACCTTCACTTAATCCTCTTATTGTCAATGGTACCAATATTCAATACAGGAAATCCGTAAAAAATCTAGGAGTACTAATGGATGAACATCTCTGCTGGCGAGCTCATACTAATGAATTAAGCCGCAAAATATTACTCAGTCTACACTCACTTAGAAGGTTGCAAAAATTCTTACTCATTAGTACTAAATGCACTCTTGTACAAGCATTACTACTACCCATTCTAGATTACGCTGATGTTTCCATGACTGATTTAAGCTGTGAGCAACTCGATAAACTTGAACGACTTTAGAATACATGCATAAGGTACATTTTTGATTTTAGGAAATATGACCACATTTCTGATTATCGTAGGCAACTGAAATGGCTCAAAATTAGACAGCGGAGAGACTATCACTGCCTCTCACTTCTGTTTAATGTACTTCATAGTCCTAACGCTCCTATATACCTGTGTGAAAAATTTCAACGCTTATCAGTTCATGGTTTACCTCTTCGTTCTCATTCTCAAGGCACTCTCTTAATACCCATACACAATTCCTCTCTCTTCTCTAACTCATATAGTGTCCATGCGGCTCGACTGTGGAATCATCTCCCATCCACCATCAAAGATGTTACTACATTATCTCTGTTTAAATCACGTCTGAAGAAACATATCCTTTCTCTTCCTTAATCTCTCCTCCTTTCCTTTTTCCTCTTTCCTCTTTTTTCCTTTTTCCCATTGAGTAATAGTTTTGATTTAAGGTAATTTATAAACAAATACGATAATTTCTATTTTTATATATTTTTAACTTTTTAATCTTTTTTTTTTCTTTTGAATATGTTCTGTAACTTGAATTATAAAAATAAAACTTTTATTTTATTGGTTGGTTGGAAGAAATTGCCATTTGGCAATGTACAAATAACATTATGTACAAAAAGTTAAATAAATAAATAAATAACAATAATAATAAAATTTTTGAGGACATTATTATATGCGTATTATATTTGGAATATCAAGACTCAAGACATATTAACCGTATTGACATGCGAGCAGCCATTTAAGCTGAAATGTAATAATTATCTTTTTAAATTTCACGACTGATTTAGCTGAAATATGATGGTATTAATCTCAATTAAATTTCAAAACAATAATTTTATCTTCCTTTGTAATTTGTACAATGATTATGCTATTAATTGGTATATAAAATTAATAAGTACCTTTGATTTTATCAGGAAGGAATTATAAATAATAAAAAAAAACAAAACAAACAAACCATCACGCCGTTTCCCCATATGGGTAGGCAGAGAGGATAGAGCGCCATATCACTCTATCTTTTCATACAGACCTCGCTTCCTCTACATGCATATTTTTTTCATGCACGCACGCCGATTATTGCTACTTTTGACAAATCCATCTTCAAGTATTTGATGGACTTGATCTTGCCATGTCTTTCTCGGTCTTCCTCGTTTTCTGCATCCATCAACATTCGCATCGTAGATTCTTAAATAAGAAATGACTTAAATCTATTTTGGAACACTTCGTACTGGATATTTAGTTTCAGAATGTATAGATCTTTCCGTTTTATCAAAATCATTCCCTCTCCGTACCTAATGGTGCATAAGATGTTTAGTCTCACGCTTCAGGTACCAGTTCAGGGACTATGAAATATTTTAGTGTAAAAACACCTTTTAAATAAATATTTTATGTCGACCACGTGGGGAATCGAACCCGAGACGTCTTGCATAGCAGGCAAACGCGCTGACCACTACACTTTGAGGACGATCTTTCCATTTACAGGGGTGCTATTTGTAATCTTCTCTACCCCCTGGAGAGTAGTTAATTTATCCAATTTTATTTTATGCATGCGACTACCCTTTTCTTCATATATGGTCACACTGATGATTAAACGTCAAATAAATACAAACGCTTGAAACAAAACATAATGATTTACATGTAGAACATTATTGCGACATAAAGCATTACCCAAAACACCTTATATGCATATATTTATTAAAAAAAAAATATTTGCGTATATTATGTTTTTTTTGCCATTTTCAACGAGTTGTCAATAACTCACTATAAGAAAATGAGGTTTAAGTTGGGGTAGAGTGGGATTCAAACCACGGACCTTTGATCTGTGCGTCCGAGACACTAGCCACGGGACCGCAACCCGAATATGTTCGGTTGAATCGACCAATCGTACTAGTTTTTATCCGGTTTTTAAACAGTGTAATACACAACTTGACGTTCAATCATCACTGTTGTCATACACAAAGAAAAGTGTAGCCGCATGCAATTTTTTTTTTATCCAAATTGACCTCTCTCTAGGGTAGGTTCAAAATACCACCCCAGGTGTACTTATAAAGTAAACACAAACATCGTCATTATTATTATTTCCTATTCTGCACCCTGGAGTGCATAAGGCACTGCATTATAAAATTAAATTAAGTGTATTTTAATCATCTGTTACATGAGGGAAGGTGATCAGTCAATTGATTCAGTACAGGAACAATGAAATACTGCAGTTTAAACACATTTTGAAATCAAAATTTCTCGACCACTTTGCCAGGAATCGAACCCAGGCAGTGGCGTCTTTAATACCACATTTCTAGTGAAGCTCAGATTTTAAGGATAAATGTAATATGCGTAAATTTTAAGTAGGTACCAACAGTAAATAACACAGTACGGACCATGTTTGTAGGCATTTTTATATTGGTTGCTAGTTTTTTTATTTTCATAATGTGTTGATATAATGCGAATTAAAATACATTTTTGGTACTGGTGAATAGCAAAGATTTCTTAGTGAGATTTCTCCAGATTTATATTTCTGATTAAAATATAAATCTGGAGAAATAAAAATTTGAAATCTCTAGGTACCTATAGGGGTTAAAGAAGCTGATGTAGGAGAGGGGCATTTAAAAATGTTAGGTATATCATAAACAAAAGTCTTATCAATTTTTTTTCCAAACTATATTTGACCTTTGCTGGTTATAGAATAAAGAAGTTTGATTTTCTTTGAATAGAAATTTTTGAACAATTGTGTGTTTTGTATCTCGAAAAATCTCAAAAGTGATGTCAAGGCGATGTGTTGAATCTTTATGGTTACATTTTTGCAGAAAAGTAAGTATTGTATTTTGCGCCTTCCGAGACTTATTTCCTAGGAAGGGAAAGAAAAAAGAAGACTGTGGGTCTGCAAAGTCTGCCCTCTTGAGGGTTGTGCCTCTGACAGTCGCCCGCCTGGCCAGCCCCTAGCTACGATGCTGAATATGAGCCGACAAAAGATAACCAAGACAAAATGGGCCAGGAACATATAACCTATCCTGCATAATATTTTCATGTAATATTTATTTTTTAAATTTATCAAATCAATTCCTACTGTTTTTTTACTTTGAATGTTATGATGTTTTATTAAAGTATTTAATTTTTAGTAGGATTCATTTTATATAGGTAAATCTTAACCAACATGTCACACATAAGGGTTTAGTGGATTTTTTGTATTTACCTATAAAATTTATTGTTTTCAATCATTATCTTTATGCCTTTAATATATATTTATATAAATAAATAAAAAAACAAAGTAAATGCTATTTTTGTTATAAAATAAACTACTGTGGAATTTCGAAATGACTGATAATAGAAATATTAAATAGGCATAATAAGTCATAACTCAATGAAAAAAAAATATATTAGCGTCAGGAAATTATTTTAATTAAAAAAATTGTAACAAATAAATTGCATTGAAAAGTACAAATTCTTTTGTGCATAAAATATTATCTATTTAAATATGCGCATGGCACAGAGTGACGTAATAAAATGAATGACCCCTAAAGAAGAAAAGGTACAAAAGTTTTTGTGATCAGGTAAATAGGTTTTTAGGTCGTGAAATCAGAACACCATTATTTTTACTTGCATGTTTGCTGAGTTATCTATAGATACTTAACCACAATCTCCATAACTGGAGTAAAAGGTCACTTCAAAATGGCGAAAACACTATTTGAGCATGCCATTATAATTATGTATGTGTGTACGCTTGTGTTACAGAAGTTGAGAAACCCCTTGGATTACCAAAAAAATATGTGGATTTTTATTTTTAGATGATCGCGTTCATCAAATTAAAATTCTTCTAAGGAAAAATACGAAAGAGATAATCATTCATCGTTTACCTATCTACAGCCAGTGGTCCAATTGCAGCGTATCTCGATCATTTTCGCCTTACACTCGATCGTCTTACGCTTCAGGTGCCAGTCCAGGAACAAATAAAATATTAAAGGATAGAATCACCTTTCAAGTCAATATTCAACGTAAGCCATGGTAGAAATCGAACCCAGGACCTCGACGGAATCATATCTTCTCGATTTTCCTTTCAAGGATTTTTATCCGAGAGCACTTATCCATCGAGTCGAAAACACTTGTCAAGGGCCTTGGTTCTATTTTACACTCAGAACTATAATTCTTCATCCCCCCGGACGTGGAGAAAATATAAAAGTGAAAAAAAGAAAACAATGCTATGATCAAATAATAATATTTTTAAAAAAGAAGACATTACAATTGCGTGTCTTTTTCTCGCCTGAAAAAAACATGCGTATATTATGTATCTTATAAACACGTTCAGAACAGTAAGGGAAGTGAATGAAGGAAAAATTTTAAGAAAATATTTTGTTCATAAATAATAAAAATTTACAACAAGAAATAATAAAAATAAGTAGGTTCAGAATAATATGAAGAAGTGATACGTTATTTAGGAATTTACACGTTCGTATTATTTTGTTTACATTGATATTTTGAACTTACTTAAGATAATTTCGGTGAGTTGAGAGATTACGTGCTCTACTCGATAAAGACAAATAACCTTTGTCGATAAACAGAGAGAAAACTTTATATTGCGAAATTCTCTTTATTGGAAAATCACAATAATATTATGTGATTCATCACGTATACCCATAGTGTTCATTAACAATGCAGTAGCTAGTGAACCGGAACAATATGCTATTATAATGTGGCAAGTTGTTCGACTTGCGGTGTAGTTTGGACAGCTTGATGGCCATGTTTTTAAAATTGAAATTTATTGCAACGGCGAGAGAAAATATTTATCAGAAGGCAATCAATTTCCATCCGAAGAAGTAAGAATCCAGCCTTGTCTACAATTATTTGAACACACGCAAAATATTTTTGAGGAAGTTTTTATTTTGATGTGTGTATTTTTCCTTCGACTTGTATTTTTAGTAAAAGCCCGAAAACCATTTTAGACGGAGAGCCTTTCTTTTCGTTTCGTTGATTGTCTCAAATTATGTGGTATGTTAATAAATAAAAATTTAAAAAATGCAAAAAAGAACTTTTGAAACACTGCTTATATATTTTTTTGTAATTTAAAGATGTTATCCTAAAAATATCTATACTTAAAATAAAATAAACTATTGAAAGACGTCACTCCCCATTATGTACACGAAAATCGTTTGTTTCTTTTTTGCAATGGGAAAAGTTAATGTAAATATATGTATTTAATTAATGTAAAAAATTGTATTCAGTATTGTATTTCAATTTGTTATCTGAATAAAAAAAAAGAAAACAACACCGAATATAATTATTTTTATTCTACTTTTGTACTTGATTGATAAAGTGCATAAATAAAAATTGTTATATGCTTGTCCTCAAATTAAATTTTTATGGAAAAAAATATGTACTCTAAATTTACAAAAAAAAAAAAAAAAACGCCTTTTTAATTTCAATTTCATAAACCTAGATTTTCATTGTATTTAACTTCACTGCTTTCATTGCTATCGATGGTCTTCCAAGACGTCGGAAGCCCGTAATCGTAAAGAATGGGCGCCAGCTTGGGTCAAAGCTCCCCTGAGGCATCCGCAGCACGTGTGCGAGGCAGGTACATCGCCGCATCCTCAAAACGCTCGTTATAGGAAGCTGCTGCGTCCGTTCTTAGACCTCAATGCTAGTTATGAAATAAAACCATCTTATGCCTAATATTTTCCTCAGGCACTTACTCTCAAAACTCGGTAGTGTTGTGTACCAGAATTTGCACTTATTTAGGAGTGCTGGCATTATATAAGAGAATAATAATGTGCATTTTGTTTTGACCATATAAGCACTAGAGTTCCAGACAACACGTTTCAGCAATTCCTAGGCGGATTGCGAGCGCTCTGTCCATGTCACCATCCTCGGTTAGGAGAACTCAGAAGTATTTAATGCTGTCTTCTTTCTCAATCCTCTGTCCGTTATAAAAGAAAGGCTGAATAAGAAATGGATTTATTGCACATAATCTGAGCATTTTTGTATTAATATTGAGACCCAGAAGGCAGGAGTTTTCCTGTTTTTTGTAAATAATTCATTCATCATAGATCACCAATGCGCTTTTAGGGAAGAACCTCATCGTCTGCGTACTCCAAGTAACACAAATTCAGTGGGAATTTCTTTTCTGCACTTCGATCAGGTGGTATTAATTAAAAAAAAAAAAACAAACAAACATACCAGCATTTCGACAGCATTTAGCCAACTTTCATCCCTGTTTTTCCAAGTCCATACTTCGCTCCCACACATCAAGGTCAAGACCAGGACTCCGTTGTGAACTGATAATTTTACCTCTTGCCACAAACATTTAAAACACATAAAATCCATCAACATGATTAATATGAACGGTGTGAGAACGCAGCCTTGCCTCACTCCAGTGGAGACCCCGAAGCAATTAGTCGAAGAGCTGCCGTTCTCATACGACAATTGCTGTCTACGCGGAGCGTTTTTATAGCACCAATAATCTTTTAAGGAATTCTGAATGCGTCGAAAATTTTCCAGAGAGATGGTCAATGCGGACTATCAAATGCTTTCTTGTAGTCAATGAAATAACACACAGGGAGAGTTCAGTTCATTGCTTTGCGTACATCTTATACTCGTATTTTGGATTTGGTCTGCACACGACTTACTCGGAAAAAAATCAGTAAAATTTCATTGAATACAATGAAGTAGGATAAGATTCATTAGTTAATTATACTCGTACCTTAATAAATAAGCTTGTGTAGCTTTTAAACCGGTAGATAGAAAAAAAGTGGGTAAAAACAAAGTTGCTGAATGTTATTGATAGTATATTACCACTTAAGGACTTTTATACGTCTACCGGTTTCAAGACGTGCCCGTCTCTTCGTCAGGATATCAATTAAACCAACATGCGAAACCCGCCTTACACCTTCGCTATATTTGTTGCACAAAATATAAAAACAAGGTACCATGCATTAAGTGGGTTTTGCATGTTGGTTGATTGGTGTCCTGACGAAGAGACGGGTCCGTCTCAAAACCGGTAGACATAGATAAGTCGGTAAGTGGTTATACATAAATATTTAATAACATTTCATCTCGAATTCGCTTCATTAGTATGGTCCCCTCAATATAATGTATATATTAATCAAATTGAAAACATTCAAAAGAAATTTATAAGGAGCCTGGAATATCGTTTTGGTAACATTGAAAATGATTACAGCGCATCTTTGATCAATTTTAATATAGAATCACTACAAAAAAGGCGCCTTAGATATGATTTAATTTTTCTTTTCAAAATTCTCAATAACATAGTTGATTCGCCGTATCTTTTACAAAATATTGGTTTCCGTTGTCCTCTTCGCTATACTAGATTAAATTCCCTTTTTTATGTACCAACTTGTAAAAACAATTATACCTCGAATTCATTCATTAGACGCACCTGTAGAAATTATAACGAACTCAGTATTGATGTAGACATTTTTAACTGCACGTTGCATTTGTACAGAAAATTTCTTCATGGGGTCGATTATTTGGGATAGTTGCTGAATGTACATCTTGAGTGGTTTATGCTATGCATATGTGCCGCATGTAATGTATATGTTTGTATATGTTTTATATGTGCGTTCATGTGTGTGCGTGGATGGCTCGGAGTGTACATTCGGTATTTTTATTTATTTTAATTTATTACCTCCATGGAAAACGCAAATGTCAACAATTATCTTTTTTTCACTTAAAATTCTTATTTATTTTTTATTTTTTGTCACATTTAATGTTTATATCTTTTTAATTTATGAAAACTTAATTGGTCTTTTTATGTTAAAAAAATGTTGTTTTTAATACTGATTTTGTATGACTGTATGTTTTCTAAATAAAATTAAAAAAATAAAAAAAAATAAAAAAAAAAAAAATTTAGTAAAATGTTTGACCACAAAGTTAATGCTTAAAATATTAATAATAACAACATTTTTTTCGTATATAATATGTTAATGATATGAATTAATTCAATGAAAAAACACATGTTATTACAATATTAATACATTGTTATAGTATAAAAACATAAAATATTGAAACATATTGTCCCGATAAACTATTTTTAAAAAATTGTCATCGGGTGCTTGGACATTAGTTTTCATTAAGATTCAAATAAAATGGTACAGACCTTGTACAGACATTATACTGAACTCATATAATATAATGAACAAATATTTTTTTGTTTTTGGTGCTTTGAAAAAATAAAGAATAAAACAGTAGGTATTAAGAAGAAAGAAAGAAAAAACTCAACCAAATAAAATTGGTTAAAATATTTTTTAAACTAGTAGAAAAATAGGAATTTTATTTTTTTATTAAAGAATAAATGTTTATGATTGAAATACAAAATGAAAAGTACAAAATATTTTTAGAGTGAAAAATTGGTAACGTTTTCTGTGAGTTACTGAAGCGTTTTTTCATAATTATATTTACATAACTACACTATATGTATTAGATGTTAACATAAGTTTTGTTCGTATTACTCCAAATTTAAAAATGAACTCCAAAAGTAAAACAAAATGGTTAAGGTAGACGAAAGTGGTCATTTAAGACACCTTCTGTTCGCGTTCAATCGAGGGAATAAAGCATCTAAAGCCGCTCGCGATATTTGCGCAGTGTACGGTGAAGATTGAAGACGTTATGAATAATTATTGACTAATTTGTTGAAAAATAATTAAGGAGAATACATTATTGACTAATGTATTGTAATCTGTATTTTGTTGAGTCCTCTCGTTCTCTTCATTTTGTAGAAAAGATAAACAACTTACATATAACACATATACATTCATAAAATAAATATATTTTAGTATGGTTGCTAGCTATCTCATTAGGTATAATAAATATTAACCTGCACTGAGATAGCAAGAGAAATATTATAATTTTATAATTACTGTTTATTGCAATACATTGTTCAGCTATTTACAAATAAAAAAAGAACAACAAGAAAGAAATTAGTGTTATTTATAATAATTTACATAACAGTGATAAATAATTTATATGTTACTTGGATCATTGTTCGTTTCTCCTATTTTTAACAATAAGAAAAACCATTTTGTCCAGTCCATTGATTCGTTTACTCTCGTATCAGCCATTCATTCAATGGCCGATTTCAAACAATAAGAATTCCTTGCGATGTATGGATTTTTATTGCATTACATGTTTTTATTATACATTATATTTATTTAATAGCAGGAAAACGCACTATCCATCACACCATGAGACAGTGGTGAGCGTTTTTTTTTTTATGGGTAATCTGCATTTTTTTTAATCAATTTGTACCTACATATGTGTTTTGCAGGGGTGTTTTGTTCGATTCAAAATTATTATTTAAAGAGCACATTATTAAAATATCTAACAAAGCTGTAAAATTATTAGGATTTGTACTTAGAACCGGAAAAGATTTTAATAATATAAACACATTAAAATATCTTTACACATCTCTTGTTAGAAGCCAACTAGATTATAATTCTCCAATATGGTCACCTTATCAAATCACTTTCTCAGATTCTATTGAGAGAATTCAGAATAAATTTCTTAGATATATTAATTTTAAGGTGGGTTTTTCTACAAATCAATTAAATTATAACAAAATTTTAGACTCTCTTAAATTAACTAAATTGCAAGAACGAAGAACATCGACCGATCTTATGACTTTATATAAAATAATAAAACCAATGTTTGATACCCCTGATCTACGGAAATTGATTTCATTCTATGTACCACCTAGATTAAGCAGAACATCTACAATATTTTATTGTCAAAATTCTCGAACGGTAGCTCAATATAACTCACCTAGTGTTAGATTACAGAATACCGGGAATGAATATGCATCACATTTTGATATATTTAGTTTATCTCTGCCTAACTTAAAAAATAAAGTGACCAACATATTTTTATCAAAAAGAGCAAATCATCTTCAGAAGATTGGGTTGGAATAGTTATAATTTGATTGATTAATGTATTTTGTTATTGTATAATTTCTTTAAAATATGTATGTATTTCAGGTAATTAATAATGTGTACAGTACGAGTATATTAATATTTCACACTCGATTTTTTTTTTTTTAATATTTTTATTTCTAAGCACTCTTTATACCACATATATGTAAATGGCAGAAATGCCGTATATAAATAAATTAATAAATAGATAAATATAAGTAAATTATATTATAAGTAATACGGTAGAGGTAATTTCTTATGAGGTCCTATGAAAATCAACTCAAACAACAATTATTATTAACTTTTTGAAATATATACATTATTTAAATACGACACTTGTAAACAAGTTTGTTAAAAATTACCACAGTGGTATCAGGTGATATTTCCATTATGATTCAAATGTCAACACTAAGCACTGGCCGATTCCTATTAAAATGAACAATGCCAAAAACGGACATTTTGAACGCCACGTGTCTTATGTGATATTAATATGTAAATGGAATCCCATTAAAGAAAAATGGTCCTTCGGAAATAATGTTCGAAATACTAGTTTCCAAATAAAGAATCTTTAAACAATATTTGTAAACTGCAAACGTTTTAGAACTTAAAAACCGCTACTGGGTCGACGATGTAAAATATAGTGTACATTTTTTTATGAAATGATAAGCTGAGGTGATCGGCTAGTTCGATTTTCACTTCAAACGGGCTGGGCGCACTTTATAGATATATTTTTTGTAGGAAGATATAAACGGTGGTAGTGATTTATAATAAATAACTTTTTTTTCCCGTAATGATAGTTACCTACTGCTACATTATTATTAAAAGAAAAATATAATGGTAAACTATGCATAATCGCTTACTTGAACGATTCGCCTCCGTCACGAGGTCGACTAATCTCCACTCGATTTCCGTTAGCAGGATTTTCAGCTAATAGTAACAGCTTAAAAAATATAAAAAAATAAGAATTTAGTATCACTTAAACAAGAATATTAATCTACCCTAATTTTACCATGTCGCGTGGATTTGAATGATACGCACAAAACGCTATTCTGTTACTATTATATTGAAACTGTCTGGCTTATTGTACTTATGGCTTTTTTTAAAAGATATTTTTTAATAAATCATGTGGAGATTAGTCGACTATAATACACTGGTAAGTTCATTTGCCTGCTTTTAAATAAATAAAAATGTTAAATTTGTATACAATCTAAATCAATCTAATCTAGATAATTTTACAGTGCCGTATAGGGCTATACGATCCGTCTGAGATGGGCATGTTACTTTCTTATTATCATTGTCTGCAACAAGGATTTGTTTTGAATAATGCATTAAATTAATGATAATTTAATGCTTGTAAAAATGTATGTAGACTGGATATAAACAACTGTTTTTAAAACTTTATTATTTCATTGGAAACCTTACGGTTTATAACTGTAAATCATCAGGTAAGTTTGTTAGTTTTTATCAGATTTTTTAGTTCTTGTTTTAATTTCTTTGTAGTATTCAGTGTTCATTTTTAGTCCATTGTTCACAAGTCAGGATTGACCTGTTTTTGTTTTAGTTCTTTGTATTTGGTAATGTTGTGATCTTCTCGAGTTGTGATTGTGTATATCAATTAGTCTTTGATGTGTCCTTGTGTTATTTTGTTTTTACTTCTAAAGAAGCATATGAATTATACAATGAAAGCACCCCTTTCCCGAAACGATTTATAAAAACTTGAGTCTTTCTTCAGTTTCGCATATCAATATAATTTTCTTTTTAAAACTACTTAAGCGAAAATTTAATATTTCTTTACAATCAAACCGCTAAAATAAAAAAACAAATAAACTTTAAAAACTTTCACTGCACCCCTCACTGCAGTATTGTCAGTTTGTGATCAATCAAATACACATGGTCAGCACAATCACCTTTTTCTAACTTCCCAGTATGACAGTGGAGGAATACCGTGTAAGTTCCAAATTGAGACCGCGTCCGCACGCTCCAAATCCCGCATCGGAAAGGAAGAAGAACGTAGAAATACAAACAAATCAATCAAACGACACGAAACCCAAATACATATAGGAAACATTTGATTAATTTGCCCTATACAACATTCACTCAATCAAAAAAAGAAAAACAATACGTATCTATAACAAATCACAGAGGAACATCAAATTATCAAGACACTACCGGCAAAATTCTAACACAGATCCTAACATGATCCCTATCGAACTCAGGCGAAATTACTTTTCGCCATAGTACTGAATTCCTCGCAAAAAACATTTTTCTAACATATGAATTATAGAGTATTTTCCGCCATTCTTATCACCCAGTACAGGTTGTGTTATTTTTTTTTATTGTGGATAACTTGTAAAGCTCAATTTTGGAAAAATAATACGCTAAAAGAACATTATTTAATTTGTTTTAGAATTTGAGAATTCTAACGCATCTTACTTCATCAAAATCAACAAATTTTTATCATCGTTTTCCTTTTCGCACTAAGTGGAGTATAGGACACTGTACTGGAATTTTAAATGCAGAGAAATAAGATCACCTGTAACATGAAAGTAAAATGATCAGTCGAACGCTTCAGCTGCCGATTTAAAGGACAATAAACTATTGTAGTGTAGATACATATTTGAAACCAATATTTCACATCCACCCTACGAAAGATCGAATCCAGGACCTGATGCAGGGTAGACGAACGAGCCAACCACAACACTGTGAGACGGACATATTCTGACCCAATTTTAGGTTTCAGGATATTTACCTTAGAGAACCCATCGAGTCAAAAACCCTCGTCTATTGTACTGTTTCTATTTCAAACACAGATTTATATTCTTCATCCGAGCAGACATAAATTTGTCCTTCTTTGTTGAAATATTATATCAATTTACATGACTGACAATTCGATTTTGTTATTACGTTGGATCTAAGAAAAGTACCATGAAGTATTAAGGTGTACAGCGTAACGTTTAACCTTTAACATACTGTGTGAAAACAATCTCTAAAGTCACTGTGTAATAAACCTGAGGTTAGGAAACAGTCACCTGATAATCACTGTCTCTTTTTATCTTATTGAAATTATATATGTCTTGCTTACGGATCCAATTAGATTAAATATCATTCTCTCAAACAGATGTTTTATATTATATTTGTCTCAGGTTACTCGAAATGTTGTCGTTTTCGGAGATTCTGATTCTATTTAATTTGAAATTACCTAATATTCCTAAATATGTGATGTAATTTTTTTCTTATAAAATAAAGTTTACTTGAAAATTCCAAAAAAAACGTCCTTTCTCATATTCATAGTAGTTACCAAGATATAAATCAATTAACACAGTATAATTTACAACTCCGGATTACTGGTCGATTATTTAAAGCTGGCGCGTTCGCAAGACGCGTTGTGCCGTATCTGTGAATAAGCGTATAGTATAACATCGCACGACATACGCACTGTGAAAATAATCTCTGTCCATCTCGCGCTCGGACTCGCTTATGAGCGTGACGTAGACTACTATTGCTTTGTTAGTTGCAAATGATATGGTAATAAAATATACACAGGATGCTGCTGCGTTCATTTAAATTTTGATGCGATTCTTAATAGTAAAATAAAATAATATATATTCAATGTTTAGCTATGGATTAAAAACTTAGACCTATCAATATACTTTTTTGTTTAATCTAATCATGTATAGGTCAATTATCTCGTGCTGGCGCGCTCACAAAACTTACACAAACATATTTTGATTGTACTGAAAATTTATTGAAAAAACTATCATATTCAAATTAAAGTCAATTGTGCTGTGTTTTTTTTTTAAATCCCCTTTGGATTGGAGCGAAAAAAATAATCAGTCAAAAAAATCATCCATTTATTTAATAACGCGTCGCTCCCCAAAAAAATATCTCTTAAAAATGGCGGTAAAAAACTAGTCGTTTTACTATAAAGTTCGTCGAAAATTATGAACACAAAATATTATTATAAATAAAAATGTGCTTGTTTAAAAATAAATTAAAATATTACATTTTATTATCCCAGTGTATTTTTTTTCATATACACAACCTTCTAATCTAACACGGATTTGAAAAAAAAAAGATAGTGCATTTGTTTGAAATTTAATACCAACATCCTGTAGATTTTTAATGCGTCTGTGTAAGTATTGCGAACGCGCCAGCTCAGTTTAATCGCCCAGTACATCACAGGAGCGGGCAGGTTAAAATAAAATTACTTTTAAGTATTAGTATATGGAAGTATCTAGGTTTCCTAGAAGGTGATTTAGTGTTATATATATTCTCATTGACAGCTAAGGCAATTGACTTCAATAAATGGACCATTTCGATATTAACATAATTGATACCTGATTACACTTTCAAATGACATAAATAAGCTTTGTATGTTCGGTGATTTTTTTTCAACACAACGCTTTATCTATATGGAATTACCATTTTATGTTATCAGTTGTAATAATTTTATTATTATTTTTAATCAGTAAAATGTCGCAAGGCAGTATTTGAGTTAATAAATATCAGAGAATATTAATATTTTATTAGTTTTGGCAAAATCATTGTGTGTTTTATTCCATGTCTCTGTTCGGGCGGATTGTGAATACTGGAATACGGAATTGTGAAATACAATTCGAATCCTGGAATAGTGTTTTTTGTCAGGTAAAAATCCTGTAAAGGTAATCGAGTGTCGTAGTTTGAAGGTTGACGCCTTCACTCACTATGCTTGAGATTCAAGTTTCAATTCCTGGAAGGGTCAACAAGAAATATTTGTTTATAAGGTGGTATTATGCAGAAATATTTCATTGTCCACGGATTGGTACCTGAAGCAAAAGACTGATCACCTGACCTTTACGTAGCAGATAATCGCGTTTCGGCAAGTCGGCGTCCAACTTATGTTCGTCCTTCCGCACCGAGAAAGCGACCTGTCATTCAGCCATGAACTGTCAGGATTGTATGTATGTCCAGAAATAGAGGTCCTGGGACGCGATTATGAAAGGCTATCTTTATCGGTATATACTGAGAATGTATAAACTAATATCGATATTTATGTATAAAAGTGGCTATATTTGTATAAACATTTAAAGTACGAGTATCTTTGTCGGAAATTAGTAATTGAACACGTTTAAAAAAATATTGTTAACATATTATATTTTTCGTACAAAAAATTTAATTTTACTTTGTAGATAAAATTGAAGATACGTTTAAACTTCCTATAAGAATACGTAGCCTGGGCCGCGATTGTAAAGACTATATTCATCGGTACATACTGAGACGGTATACTTAACTCCTGTACTATCTCTATCTACTTCGGTATATTCTACCGACTTGTCATCTCGATGTCATATGATCGAATCCAACCAATGAATGACCTCTAAAATCGCGTTCCATTCTTAATTTAAAATAGTTCCCATTTGTATTTTAATTAGGTCTCTGTGATAAAAAGTGGACTCTTCAAGGCGATTATTAAAAACTAACAAATCACAATTCAAGCAAAAAATGCTTGCTTGAACATAATTTTTATACGACTTTTGACAATTATCAATACAGTATGCTTAACTTTCGTCTGTGTTTATCTACCGAGCGATTACAAAGCTGTCTCTTTTATCATATCGATACGTACACTAAGGAAGATAGTAAAACCAATGGAAAAAATAAAATAACTAAATGTATTTTTTACAGTGGCAAAATTATTGCGCATAGATACTTTTGAGTATACATTAATATAGAAGAAGCTAGCCACATTATCGGCGCATCTAGTCATTCTTTTTCAAAACTGACAGTTATGCCAGAATTAATTCGACTTCAAAATTTACTTATTTATCTCTCATATTTTAAATAGGATTTTAAGAAAAAAACTGGCCACCTCAGCACGATTAAATAAATTATAGTTACAGCTGAAACTGCTAGGCGAAAGAAAATTTTTGTCACTTTTAATGAATATATTTGTGTACCGTGCAGTACTAGACCCGTCGGTTTATACCGATGTACTTAACTCAAAACGTGGGAGATCGGTAGTGTATCTTTGTACTCACTCGATAGAATTTATCTTAAACTATGACGTTCTAATGAAGGTATGTCATTTTAGTGCGTAGATGTGTACCGTGGCGAACGCTTCCCCTTGTTTCATATCGATGTAACTACCCAAAACTTGAAGGTGGGAGGTCGGAAGTGTATCTTCGTAATCGCTCGGGAGAATTTATCTTCAACTATACCGTCATGGTGAAGATACGTCGTCCTTAACTTCCCATTTTAATCGCGGCCCTGATGTCAAGCAAAGTAGACAAGCGTGGTTAAAGTTCACTACAGTACGTGGCCTAGGTGGCTGAATCGTCTCCGCTCGCTCGATGTTAGTTGCCATCTTATCGAAGGTTGCCTGTGCATTTATTAGTAACTATTTATTATATTTGCGGCTCATGTCTGCCAGGACAATACATTGTAATATTAAATGTTGTTATTTAAATGTTAGTTTCCCGGCATTAGGCCGATAATGTCCGTTGGAGATAAGAATAAGGATGTCGCATTTGTAGTGGTACTGTGTGTTGTGTTGTCAATAAAAACAGTAATAGACACTAATCGTCAAACCTTATCTTCGAGGCGATTGGTCATTGCCTTTGTTCATATTTATGGCATTATTGTACCCAGAAGTAATTAATAGAAAAGGCATACTGTCTTCGACAACAAATACTTTGTTTGATGCATTATTAATTAATCGATATTTTATTTGTATATGAACCGACCAAGTCCAATTCTAGCAAAGTTAACACGATTTAACATAAAATATTAGTATCTTTGAGATCACTAGCTAAATAATTTTGCTTAAATACACTTAAATTTAATTTAATACGTACTGAATACTTAAATTTAATACCTAAACCTGTTAAAATATTTCCAACACATTTAATTATGTACATATGTACCTACTTTTATGCAGTATTTAATTTTTATATCTATTTCTATATTTTTACAATGTCAATCGACACTTAGTTATTTTTAATTGTTGCATATTAGACAATTACCTACATCTTATTAAGTACTTGTTAAAACATATAATTCTTTAATTTTAATTTTATACCGTTTAATTATGTACCTAAATCCTCGCCAACAGGTACTGGATTTAACACTTTTAGGATTTTATTGGGAGACACATAAAAAAACAAAGACCGATCATCTTCTCTCTATAGATCTTGTGATCTGATCTGACAAAAGACAGAACATCAACCCTGCGGAGCTTTTCTGAACCGCTCTCTCGGCCGCAGAAAACACCTTTAATTCGTATATTTCGTATGTAAATACGCGAGATAAAATCTTTTTCTACGGCCGCGATAGCGTTTGGAATATCACCCCTGATCCAGTGACGTCCAACTTTCTCTCCATCTCTCTGGTGGTCGTCCTGGTGGTCGACGACCTTCCGAAGTCTAGTGCATTACGATTAAGGTTTCTATTCGAGACTCTCGAACGATTCTAAACGCTCCTTAGAGGGTAGTGAACGCCTTGCTAGCACGTAATTTACACACTGATTAAAAAATGTAACGGATGCAATATCATACAATATAATAGAATAATGAAAATGAATGTAGAATTGTCCAATTTTAGTGCTAGAATAGGCAACGCTAAGAATCTGAATCAAAAACCACACTCACCAGGTCAAAACTGCAATTTGTTTATTGGGCTGAGGCTGGATTAAAGCGGCACTGCTAGAATCTGGAGCAAAATGGCTGCTCTAGTTGTTGATTTAAGAAGAAACTTATTTTATAATATTAGATTGTTTTATTTTTTCCAAGTTTGAATTATGTTTGGTGATGCAGAGATTATTGGTTGGTTTATTTTGTAAAATTTGGTAAGGTATCCAAAATAAATAGGGTTAAATTGTACTTTTTTTTTTTAATGTACAAGAGTGAAATAACTTCATTATTCATAATTCAATAAAACACAAATCTAGGGTTTTAACTATTTTTTAAAATAAATCTTTGTTAAGAAAATTAATATTACAATCTAATTATTATAATTATTATATTAAATTTAAAACTGTACCGCAAAAAGTAATTTTACATAATAAAAGGATTCAGAAATACAAAACTTTAAAAAATCATAGCGCTTATAATACGATATATAAAAATAAAAATAAAAAACATTTGGCTTAGTTTAATATTCTATTAGCAAATAAAAAAAGACACCGACCTTCCTCATTCTACCAATTAACTGCATACACAATAAATAGGTATGTTTTGTATTCATTTGAATAAAAAGTTTCATTAAAAGTATGCTACGATGTAATTCATTTACTACATGAACCATTTTTTTTTATAAGAATTATTATATATATTTTTTAAAAAGTTTTGTGGCGTGTCAGCAGGTGGGATAGAGTGTATATGGAAGGAGGTAATGAAAAATATACCAATATTTAGTATCAAACAGTCTCGAAATCTCAAAACTTGTTCTCTGAGTCTTATCTTCGTCTCGAAACGTAACTTTGTGTCAAGACTGGAAGACCTAATTCCGACCTTGTTAATCCTCACTAGGATTCTCCAAAGTCACCTTTTCTGCTTACTCCATCTCACAATGTCCTCTATGTCTAAATATACTTTAGACTCATAATGACTTACGGACTCGAAGCAAGAGCAGACACTGTTGGAACGAAACATTTCCAAATGAAAGCATGGAGGCCTCGAGATATGGGATACTTCAGAAAAGATTTGCAGACCCTGCAGTGCCTTAAGATGACATTGTAAGGTAGGGAAATAATTAAATTATTTTTAAAATGGGAGACAAATATCTGAACAATGACGAATGAATAATTTGGAAATATTAAAGTCTATGCATTTACAGGGCTTATGCTTTCAATAATAAGTTATTTATATTTAAATTTGTTGCAACAGAGAGGGAAAACATTTTTGAGAAGGGAATATGGGAGTCTAGGCATTTACAGGGCTTATGATCTGTCATTGGCTGGTTAACTAAACCTTTATCACGCGGGCAAGATTCATCCGGCTGACCCAATTCACCTACTAGGCAACGCCTGAAAACAATTTTCCAATTTTGTAACAAATGAAAGAGTTGGAGAAATCGGTAGGTACGAATTTTGACAAATAGGTATTTGAACATTGTCTTACGGTATATTTTCTCACAGATGCGTCCCCGATGTATTGCGACTGTACGACGGACTGATTTTGGCCAGCTGATATCGACAAAATCGACGCTGCGCTGTCCCGTCATCCGCACCTCAAAACTGAACCGGTTTGATGTTTTTTTTTAGAAAGAGTATCAAATGAAATTTCCTCCTTTAGTTGGTATCGTGGTGTGGTGGTCAGTTCGTTTTCCTGCCATGCAAGAGGTCTCGGGTTCAATTCCCGACGTGATTGACATGAAATCTTTATTCAAAAGGGTGTTTTTACAAAAAAATATTTCATAGTCCCTGGACTGGTACCTGAAACGTAAGACTGATCATCTTACATTCATGTAACAAAAATGATCAAAATACACTGCAATTGGAGTTCCAATGCATTGCCCTTTGCATCATTAGGCGCAGAAAGAGAATAATGATGATGATGAAAATGAATTTTTTTTTGTCGTTTTTTTCATTTTTCAAAATTATTTATCGTATTTTTATTCCGTACGTCCGAAGACGGCAGATAAAACTGGGGGCTGCGTTGGGTTTTTATATGGTCCTAGCTCACATAAGTGACAATTTATCAAAAAAGCAAAACAATAGAGACGCGCCAAAGGTAATCTTTAGTGAGAAAAAATAAAAACATTGCTCTAGCAACATAATCCATGGAGAAAATACGGGACATGTTTGTATGTACTAAGACCACGTTTCCTCTCAAGTAATAAATTTTTTTTACTAAAATACGTGTAATTTGTTTTTCAATTATTTATGAACCCGTTATCTAGTAAATAATGCTATTAAAGTTAAGTAAATGAATAACATCGAATGTTTCAACTAATATATTATTTAATTACTATAAACTCTTGGGAACATGGTATCACACGATTCGTTACTGTATCTCTGTGTAAAAATGTATTTATTTTAATATTATCTCTGTTTCTTTTCTACTTGGCGTCCATCAGCGTTTGTAGTTTGTACATTAATTAATATACATATATATTATTACAACATTTGTACACATATATAAGAGATTTTATTGATTTATTTTAGATTTAAAAATAATAGTTATCTAAATTTATTACAACAGAGAGAAGAAACATGTTTGAGAATTGAATACGGAAGTTTAAGCATATACAGGGATTATGATCTGTCATTGGGTGGTTCGTGTGGCCACATTACACATAAGTCCTGTAAATGCCTAGACTTCCATATTCCCTTCTCAAAAATGTTTTTAAAAATTAGGGGTGGAAACGGCCGTGGTTTGCTCCATCGAACTTGCTTCCTCCGGTTTACTGACTAGCTAATGAACTAACCTACGCTATTGCCGTAAGAATCGGAAAAATTGGATTGTGGGTGACAGACAAATTGACTATACATGGCTCTGTCTGATTCCGGAATATGGAATTGCGTAAATGTTTAAGTGCCTTTAAGGCGGCGCCTTAATTTCACAAGTCCGCGGATACGCAAAAAGAGATCTTTAGTGTCTGTGGAACCAATTTTAACAAACACACCAAGGTTTATTTTCTATGTATTGTGACTGCTTTACAACAAATTCAGCACTTAAATCGGTTGACCCGACAGCATTTTAATATTAAACTATGAAATTTAACTCTTTTATGCTGAAATTATGGCCTAAAATTGCGTTTTAGTTTATTTTAAATCATTTAATTTGAATTTCTGTGTTAGCAGTAGGCACCAATTTTATCGATGACTGTACCTAGTGCCGAAGCTCACGGCTCGAAAATCCGTGGTGCGAATCACACTCTAACCCTTCTTGATTTCCGTTTTCAAATAATGAGTTTTTTACGACTCGTTGTAAATGGCACTCAAAGTGAAATATTTAGGTTAATCATAAGAACGCAAATATTTATATTTATCAAAAAAAGTGACTTGCCTCCTAATCGAAAACCTCACCGCAAGCTCCTGAATTATACCTGTAAGGAAATAGCGTACTTAATTCGGTAAACCCGCATTTGCAGTAGCAGGCCCCATGACATGGAGTGCTCTCCCAGAAGAAGTGCGGAACGGTGGTAATAAAGTAGTGTTTTAGAAAAAAACTTAAAACCCACCTTTATTATAGTTCTAAAATGGTAAATATGCACATTTTATTTTTTATTCACAAATTGTTATTTGAGAGCTTTAAACGATGGTGAAAAAAATATAATGTATCTAACAGAGCGTAGGACACTGCATTATCAGTCCTATCAAGGTGTCAACTTTCATTAGTAATATTTAGGAAGGCAAGATAATAAGATATACGTCTTAGGCCAGTTCAGGGACCATAAATATATCGAGTGTTTGCATACGTTGTGTCCTTTATTGTACAAATGGAGAAAACAACGGAAAAAAATACAACAAATTAGTCAATAATTCATAGAATCTTTACCGTAAACTGTGCAAATATTGCGAGCAGCTTTAGCAGCTGTATTCCCAAGATTGAACGCTAATATAAGGTGTCAAAAAATGATCACTTTCGCCTACTTGAAATAACGTTTTGAAGGATTGCAATCAATGTAACGTAAAAGCAAATACAATATCTTATAGACCAGAAAGTTTTCTTTTAAAAGACTTCAGTATTGCTTGTTTATTAAATATTTTTAGTAGTGTTTATTTAATAATTTAAAATACGTATAACAATTTGGTACCCACTAAGTCCAAAGACTTTTCAGTGGGCCATTTTTTAAAATTTTACATGCTTATTTTACATTATTTAATTTATATTCTATAAATTTATTTATTGACAGGCACTATTAAGTATTTAGAAGATATTTCTTCAGTTTTACTATTTTGTTTTACTTTGGAAAAGAACGGCACAATTATTTATGTTAACACAAATGTTAATTTATGTTATACTACCATTGTTGTACCCCATATAAATTACAGTAGTAGTATAATATTGGTTGGGCTACAGAAGTAGTAGTTTGGCTACTGAAGATGAAAAAACAACGTACTGTTCTATAAAATATGGCTACGAATTTTTTTTAGGACAGAATAGATGCACAAATATTACATTTATGATAAAAAAATAAAAATTATAAATGTACGTTTATTGATATAATTATAAGAATGAAATACTTTTTATTTGTAAAATCATAAGTTAACGAAAAAAAAAATTTGTTGAATAAAATTGGCTAAAAAATGAATATGAAACATGAAAAAAAATAAAATAAGGCTGCCATTTTGCATACAAGCAAAAACACAGAACTAGGTATAATTTTATGGGATATACCTACGAAAAAACAGCAAGAACTTATGCAAGTCCAATTATTAAAATATAACTAACTAATATAACTCTACAATATGAACCCCTTACAACAATTATCACCAAAATTCTCTTAAGAGTCCAAAATAAATTCTTAAGGTATATAAATTTTAAAAAAATTTACATTTATTTTTAAATTGTTTAAACTTTCTACTAAATATGTTATACTCTTTTTTGTTTATTTTTTTACAAATCTTGTCTAATTTTTAGGTTTTTTTTTTATAAATCTTGGGTAAAAGTAAATTTATATTTAAAAAAATATATATATATATATATATATATATATTGAGCCAAATATGTTTGTAATATGAATTTTTGTAAAAGGCAGATTTGTCGTTTATGTTAATAAAATAAATAAGTTGAACAAATATAAATGTATTGTAGCATATTAAAAAGTGTATTTTGTTTATTGATTGTAAATATTATTAAATTGAAAGATAATTAGATTTATGTTAATATTAAAACATTCATAATTATGTATGTACAATTTTAAGACTAAATAAACAAATAAAATAGTGGATGGATTTTTTAAAAAATAAATATTTTAAGTCGACCTTGCGTGGATTCAAACCCGATACTATTGGTATGGCGAGAAAACATACACATACTTATGAGGCGGAGTAATCTCCACTCGATTTCAGGATTTCTATCTGAGAGTAGCAATTGAGTCGAAAACTCGACGAGGAGGTTCTTGTTTTATTTTGCCCAAAGAAATGTATTCTTTATTCGCCTGGACTCAGACGTTAAACAGTTGAGATAAACAAATTGATAGCTTAAAAGAATTTAGGTGGCAGTTTAAAAAAAAAAAATATTTTTGTTTATTTTATATACTGTTTGAAAAATGTTAAATATACAAAAGTCATTTAAGAGTCCTCCCAACAAGGGAAATCTGTTCTGAGGAGGAATGAAAATTGTTCTAACTGTATTTATTTAGAAATAAAAGACGAGTGATACTTAAATACACAAATTTAGGAAAACTAGTGACCGGTTTCATCGCTTTTGCATCATCTTCAAGATTGGCGAAGTACGAGTACATGTCTTATAACTTTGCTTTTTTCCTACCTTTAAAAGCATTATGTGTAATACACTCAACAATCCAGCGCAGTGCCTTATACATCATTAAGTAAAAATTGGTCAGTAGTCTTTAGGTAAATCTGCTGCTTTAGGGGGGGGGGGGGTTAGAGCGATATTGAAAGTTGTAAATGTAAATATTTTTCGCGCTTTTCCTTTCACCTACTAGGCAACGCCTGAAAACATTTTTTTCCAGTTTGCATACTTCTTCTTTAACCAGTTAATTCAACAGTGTGTTGAGTATGTCCAAATGTTTGTAGACATGGAAGATTTTCTCCCAAGTGGCCACTTCACCAACCAATGACAGGTCGTAAGCCATGTTAATGATTAGACTTTCATGCTAAAACAATTAAAATCAATGCTAATAATAATTGAAATACAAATATAAATAATGTTAATGCTCGTTTCACGACTTGTTTAAATATTTTGTTGGGTTTCGTAAATCTTTAATAGAATTTCTTTATTTTTGTCTAAATTTCTCTTTTACAATGTCGAAATAGGTTAATGAGTTTATATAAAACTATTATAACGAATAACATATTAACAAATTACAACAGAGATGGAGAATACCTTAAATAAGGGAATATGGAAGTCAAGGCATTTACAGGGCTTATGAACTGTCATTGGCTGGTTTAAGTGTCTATGAACATTTGGACAAACTGAAATATTGTGATAACATATTATTTTAACAATTATTTTATCAGTTCAAAAATGATTATCCTGCAAAACTTAACATGATTGTCAATTAGGCAAAAATATGACTTCCTAATTGACAATAAATTGTTCGGCAGGATAATAATTACATAGCTGATAAAAGAAGAGCCACAGCAATAATATTATAATTAATAAATATAACATTGCATATGTTAAACCCACTTACACTTCGTAAAAATACGCCTTAGACGAAAACATTTTTAATTTATCCAATTGTTTGTAGAGAAAAACTCGATTTCATCCCTTGTCTTCAAAAGTTTGTACAAACTCAAAATATCATTGATCAAACAATCTGGTCTAAAAAAGTATTAAAAAAGAAGAAATTTTAGTCAAAAATTCTCAGTCGCGTCGATAAAGGTTTCAGTTCTTTAAATTTGGAAAATCAACAGCTGAAAAAATTTAAGTATAATGAATATTCAAACATAAACAGAATAATAAATGTTGAATTATTCTAAATATAACATCGTTACATTGTTGTGAACGTTACGAATAGCCACTTAATCCAGTCCTCCATATTCTCTTCTCTTGTATATTCTCCATTTCTATTATGATATTTAAAAAATAAAATAAAAATATTACATAAACAAATTCCATTTTACAAATTTATAAACAAGAAAAAATAAAAGAATTTAAATTGAATAAGTCACTCAAATACTAAAATAATATTAAAATCCCTAAATTCCACTCAAGTCACGGTCAAAATAGCTTTGTCTTCAAAAGTTACAATAATCTCCCCAATCAACTAAACACCATTAAAACTAATATATCTATAAAAAAAAATCAAAGCAAAAATAAAGAATTTTGTTTAACAAGTGTAAAAACTACATAAGATTTTAATTAGTATGACTGTATTATTATTTTCTGTTTTTCTTTATATATAGTACGTGAGAAAAAAAAACATGTTTTTTTATATTCAATATTATATAAACTCTAATAATTAAATAACAATAACAGTGTAAGACACTCTCCAAGCGCAAGAGTAACTTCTGGTGTACCACAGGGTGCCCACTTGGCCCCTCTTCTATTTAATCTGTTTGTTAATGATGCTGCTAATGTTTTTTCTTTTACAAAATTCTGGCTTTTTGCTGACGATAACAAGATACTTAAGCTAATTAAAAATATTGATGACTGTGTCAGACTCCAAGAAGACATAAATGCATTTCATACTTGGTGCAAAACTAATAACATGGAACTTAACATCGATAAATGCAAAATTATTTCATACCATAAATGTAAACATCCTTTTATTTTTTATTATAAACTTAATGGCCAAGTTCTTTCGATTGTCACCTCTATAAGAGATCTTGGAGTGATCCTAGATAATAAACTAACTTTTCTGGAACACTTTGATAATATAGTAAACAGATCCTTAAAAATTTTAGGCTTTATTAATAGAACTACGTCTGATTTCCAAAGTATGCTTACACTTAAAACACTTTATTGCTCTTTAGTTCGCCCTATTCTTGAATATGCATCTGTAATCTGGTCCCCTCATTATGCTGTTCATATCAAGCGCCTTGAATCAGTTCAACATCGTTTTATAAGAAAAATTGCATGGAAGATGGGATTGGAAAGTGGAGACTATTCATATTCTGATATGGAGAGGTTTTTAAGCATATCAAGTCTTGAAAAACGCAGATGCATTGCAGATATAATCTGCATGTATAAAATTATGAACTGTCTCATTGATGCCCCTGAAATTTTGCAAAAGATTCTTTTTAACGTTCCCACCCGTAGACTAAGAAATAATGAAATGCTTTTCCTCGGTCACTACAGGACCAATTATGGTGCACAGTCGCCTTTGCCCAGAATGATCAGGCGGGTGAACGATCATCAAGATCTTGATTATTATGGTGTAAGGATGTCTTTCTTTACAAATCAGCTAAAGAATCTGTATAGTTAGCCTATGCTTTTTACTTAATCTAAAAAATCTATCATCTGTCTTTGCTGCTTATTTCTGTTCCTTATATTTTTTTATTCCTTTGTAAAAATTTCTTTTAATTGTAATGTTTATAATGGACTTTGTCCGTAAATAAATAAATAAATAATAAATAAATAAATAAGAGTTAGTTTCTTTTATTGGAGAGTTACAGTGATAACATTAACTAGATGTATAAAAGTAGATTTGAATAGAGTAAATAAAAAACATCTACCATTTATGAATAAAATATACCATTCATTAATAAAAAAAATTTAAAAAAAATCATTACAAAATTTTATTTTACTTAATTCATTAGTAGTCTTAAAAAAGGTTGCGAAAGCGTTGAAGCCGGTCGCTGGTTATTCTAATATGTGGATTTACTGATCACTCGAAAATCTATTAAAAATATTTTTAAAACTTCGTAATTTTTATATATATAATTCCTCTCTTCGTGGGATGTCACCGAACTCCTAAACGGCTTAACCGATTTACGTGCGGTTTTCAGAGAAATATAGATCTTTGCACTGTGCGTATTTGTGGAAATCTTAAAGGTAAAAAAGAAGTAAGTAGCATAAATGTTTTATTCGTCGATTTACCGGGTTGCATTTGAGGAGAATGCATTTACAATAAAATGAAAATATGTTTTGTTTAGTATGAAAAAGTTTATTTTTGAATATTTACAAACAGTATTTGTTTTTTGTAGATCTCGATTAGATTATTTTCTTAAACTCCTTTTTAATTTCTACCCATTTATTTCTACTGGATTTGTGAAATGGGCCATATTTCAGGTATGATTTATGACAGGGTTAGAGTGTCCGTCACGCAAGTAAAGGATGATATTTTAACTAATTATTTAATACACTTTTTTCAAGTTTTTCTTCGTTTAATTTTTTGAGAGTTACAGTGAAATATTAAACATTTTTTTATTATTTTTTAATATGGAACGGATACGCTGCGGTTTCAATTCCAGTTTCGGGTAAATCTAGGTAAATCCCGATTCAGAGTCATGGTAAATAAAATATTAAGTATTTTGATGTAGGTATGCATATAAAATATAATATAAAAAATATAAAACTTGGATTGCCTTTTTAGAGAGAGAGTTTAAGATTTTACATACTAGTAATTAAAACTAAATCTTATTGCCATTATGATTTTTATATATTTATCTTTTTATTTATAAATAGGGCGTCTCGCAGTCGTCGCGAATTTGTCGAAAAGTTGAAATGCTTTCGTTCACCATGTTTAAGACTCAATATATAATTACAATAGTAAAAATATTTTTTAAAGTATTATTAAACTCCCATTTATAAATTTAATGCACCAATCATTTTTTAATGCTATAAATGATTTAAATAACAAAAAGAAAATAAATTTAAATAAATTCTTTCAAGTACCAATTTATAAACATAAAAACCATAAAGTAAGCAATGATTTTATGAATACATTTTGTAAACATACAATTATTTTAAATAATCATAAATTTTCTTCGAATATTACCTCCATATTAACCCTTTGGTAATTCTCATCTGAGGGTTATTCCTTTAAGTGCTGACGGAATTCTACGAAATTTTTTATGGTAAATGAATCTTTTCATTAAAATAAGTTGCAGACAGTTATAATTGCAATTAGTCTTTATTTCTTTGTTTTTTCTTCTTTTAAGTGCAGTAAAATTAATTGAAAACAGACATTATTATAAATGTCTAATATATTTACTACGACTCAGCACTGGGAAAAACCGTATTGCTAGGAACCGTCCGAGCCTTAGTAATTATTTTTGATTTTATAATATTATTAAAAATGCAGAAAATATAATGTTCTTAAGATTACGTAAAAAATATTTCCATAACAAGATGAAACATTGCCAACAAGAACACTGACAAGTCACATTCAATAAATATTTAATATTAACCACATGCACGAAAGTCAAACGCGCTAACCACTATACCAAAAGTTGGACATATAACAAGTTTTTTTTTAATATTAATAAAAATAATTAGAATCAAATATAAAACTTTTATATTTGAAGCGTTAACTTTTGGTTATTCATTATAATTAAAGCTCTTAAAAAAGTAGAAAAAAAGAGCGGTTGAAAACAACGTTGTTTTGTATTTATTTCAGAATAAAATATTACTAGAACAGAAAAGTAACACTCTGTATATAAGCAATACATCTGTGTGGGTACTGTGATGGCCTCGACTTAGGATGAGTTATCAATAGGTAATCCGAAAGAACATATTTATTTATTTACGGTCATTGTCCATTTATTGTAATCAATATCAAATATGTACTTAATTGGATTGAGGAAAAAAGCGTAACAAATTCTTCACCTACTGGGATTAAATTTATTGGACACAATCTGTTCCCCGAAATGATTAGGTATTAACAATTGTTTCCGAAAGATCAAAATATTCCAACATAGTTTATAACCATCTTTTCGTTCACATTTATTGAGTGCAGATAGGTAAAACCCTCGTTATTCGGGGCACTTATAATGCATACATTATGTACATGCTGGATATACGAACACACTACACATTAGTATGCCATTATGTTGTAAAAAGCAATTTAAACGAAATGGAATCCACCATTGCTATTACTGACGATGGTTGTTTAAAGCCACAACAATTCATTCAAAGTCGTAAAATTGCAATGACTTTTTCTGAGTAACACTGAATTTCATAATGAAGGTACCCATATTAAAGAATAACAGGGATACATAAAAACGTTTTCGAAAGAGAATATGGAAGTCTAGGCATTTACAGAGCTAACGACCTGTCATTGGCTTTTTACACACTGAGTACATTTACCATTCAGCGCGATTTTTTTTTCTCAAAATATATTTTTTTTAAATTACCTTCCTCACTAGGTAACTCTGTATCGAGACAGCAATTACTCTTTTTTCAGATAAGTCAGTGCGTATTCAACACCCCATATTATAAATTATTATTTATATTTATTTATTATTTACATATAATATTACATTTTTATTATATATATTTTTAAAAAAATATTTCACAGGACTCACTAAGCTAATGTATATGGCTTGTCGGTAATGATCCTTTACATGAAAACGTATGATTCTAGTAGAAATACTGGATTACAAAACCATCGAATCTTGTCGTTTTTTTTTCTTGGGAAACATTTAAATAAACTGATTTCTGGAAGTTTATATAATCCAAACATACTGAAAGAGATCAGCTTGTATGTTCCCAAAAACTATACTAGATCTCACGCACTGTTTTACGCACTCAGAAGGGCGTTCGAAAGCAAGTCAGAATTCACCCATTAAAAGGGCAATTCACTTGCCGAATACGGCTTCTTTAGAACTTCTTTAGAATTAACATGGACAATTTATATCAACAATTTAATTAGCAAAGTGGCGACATTATCGAGTCTTTTTTTAAAAATCAAAAATTTTGTTACAAAAACGGAAAAAATTCCAATGTATGAAGCCTATGTATAAACTAAAATATGTTATACGCAATTACTATGGGGAGCAGGATATCAAAATGACATAAACAGACTACAAAGACAACAAAATTAAATATTAAAGTTAGTATATGACCTTCCCTATTTAATTGCAACTAGAGAACTTTTTAAACAAACTAAGCAATTAAATATAACTGAACTCTTTCAACTAGAATCATTAAAATTTATCCATAAATTAGCCACTAATGTAATTGTAGACGAAGAACTGAACTTGTAAAAAATTGTAGTCAACATGGACATAATACGAGAATATCAGACAAATACCACATACAACTTTCTAAAACAAGACGAGGACAATCAAGACTAATGAACCAGGGACTGAAATTATACAATAAACTACCAGACAAAACTAAACAAAAGACTCAAACAAACTTTTCAATAGACGTAAAAAATATTATTTTAAACAACTTATTATTTTAAGTAAAATGAATTCAATAATCCGTAAGGGTTTATAAATAAATTTTCAAATAAAAAAAAAATATATTGACCCATTTTTTGTACTTAACTGCAGTTTAACAGCTATCTGTTTTTTTCTCATTAACTTGCCATTCGCAAAGATATTCTACCTTTTTTACAGTTTGCTTGACGTAATGGGTTAAAGAACCCGCATAGTCATACAGACTACAACTGTAAAATAAATAAATAAAAACCTAATGTATTATTATTATCATTCAATTGTTAATTTGTAATGTACTAGCAATTTTAGCATGATTACGATATATGATAAGATACAGTTTCTGAAAATGTCATAAAAGCGGTAAACCTGACAAACTCAGAACAATCTGTACCATAAACATAAAGACCTAAAGATGTACGGGGATAATGAGTTGCCGAAAGAGATTAAGGATGTTGAGTCTATCGATGGCAATGGCTTTCGTTAAAAACAAACATTTATATAGAGTGTCATCAGACTCGTCAGAAAATATGAATAAATAACTATTTAAAAAAAATATATGGCTTTAAATAATAGTTGATTTTTTTTTGTACAACTTTATGAATAAATAATTAAAAGCATGATATTTGCTAGCTATGCAATGCAGACCAACGTCTCTCTTTAATTTATAAAAATGACCAGCGTAGTGTTGGTAACTGTAAATATCACTCTGTAAGCTTTTCGCAGGGTAGGTACGGTCTGGCATTGTTATGGGGTATAAAATGTTTTTTTATTTATAAAAATAGACAAGTACATTATGTTACATTTTAAACATGTCAATGGAATCGAAAAAAACGAGAATTCCCAAATTTTTCATATGCGAACTTTAAAAAAATCACTAGTTACTTAATTAGACTTATTTGTGTTACTCATTGTGATCACATGCGTAGGAGTATTTTTTTTTCATAATAATTGCTTTTAACCGTGGGTTTTTTTTAATGAGTGTAAAGATTATCATGACTTTCATATTTATACTCGATGAATGGACTCAAAATTAGTATTTGATTTGTTTAAACAATATAGCCAATTTTATTCAAGTTCAAAATAGTACTAAAAAAAACATTTTAATTAGTCAATTAATGTACCTCAAGGTATTTAAAGAACTACAACTTTACATTACTTTGTAGATAACGGCAGTTTACAAAATAATCCATTGTAAAAATCTTCATAAAACACGCATTCATTATTTATGTTCGTTCCCCGAATTTTGTGTTCTGTGAAGTTTGTAAATAATATACATCAATACGATAATAATGCTTATATTTCAAACAATGAACGCGCGTACATGTTGGCGAGTATACCTAATATTGGTAAGACATTATGACGTTAGAGATCATAAAAATACGGGTACTACCCTCTCAAGATCTCTCCCCGTATTTATTATTATTAAGAATAGGTTCTAATTTACAGGTCAAATGAATGTAAATAGAAACTATAATTAAATATATGAATAAAAATAATAGGACTTGCTATCATGTAACATGTATTCACATTATTTTTTAAAAAGCGACGTCGGTTGTTTAAACTATATAAAAATTGAATAAACTGTTATTAAAAAAGTTAAAGTTAACTGGAGGATCTTCATGAACATCACATGCTCCAACAAGGGAGCGGACATGAAATGATGATGATGATGAATTAAAATAAAAGAAATGTGGACAAAACAAAGAGATAGTTAAAAGGAAAAGAAGGAAATTGATGAGGAGTGGTGGAGGATAAATGAAGGAAAGTGGGATATTATATTTTACACTCAACACACCACATTCCAAACACGCAAAATATTATATTAACAACACAAATACAATTATGTGTTCATAACTCTTCTCATTACATCTTGTCCTGTTCAGAAATTTATATTATGTATCATATTATGTACGTATTTGGTGCTGTGTTAGGTTTATGTTATTTTATAATAATTTATATGTATGTATTATGCCGACAAAGCACTGTAAATAAATAAACACCGAAGCATGAATCATCCTTCTCGAGAAGGAGCAAGTTAGGTTAACGGGTGTACCTGATGTTGTCGTTGTTGAGCTGCAGATTGGTGACGGTCAGGCCGAGCTCGGAGATGCGGTGCTGGGAGAAGTCCGCCAGGTCCGAGTGCTTCACGGCCAGCGTGACGGGCGTGCCGGGCGCGAACACGCCGGCGAGCGCGCCCGCCACGCGCGCGTAGCCCGCCACGCGCTCGCACGACAGCACGAGCTGGCGCGGCGGGCCGCCCTCCTGCAGGCGGCAGCTGCACGGGCTGACCTCGCGCCGCTGCGCGCAGTGCACGACGCCGCGCGCCGTGCCCACGCAGCACAGCCACGCGGCCAGCACGAGCGCGCGCATCCCGCACTCTTACTGGGACGAAGCGCACGAGAGCATTACACAATTGAAATACCAGAAAAAACTTTACAAAATTGCTATTATACCACAGGTTTGTTTCTTCGTAAAGTTCTAATCGAAATCACGTTTTTGCGGCAGTGCCTTTCAATGAACTCGCGACGACCGTTATCTGCTGCTCGGTATGAACTGAATTACTGAACCCGCGAAGCGGAGCGCACCGGGGCTAGTGGCGAGTGGCTGGTGGCGAGTGGCGAGTGGCGAGAGGCGAGTGGCGAGTGCGGGGAGGGGCGTGTGGGGCGTAAGGGAGGGGTATCTGGATTCCATGAAAATGAATGTCGAACATTGCTCTTTCCTGTGCATTTTCCTAAAATTACTACATTTAATAAAAATAATACATGAACTTTTTTTTACTTATTTGTGCGTGTTGTGTTCACATATAATTGATAAACAATATCTAAACATAACATATTGTGATTATTACACCAATGTTGTATGACAGGCGCCGTGGCGCGGTTGGTTAGATAGCCAACTGTGAAACTGGCGTCGCGGGTTCGATTGCCGTGCAAATGGATGAAAAATATCCAAGATTAAAAAAAATAATCTTCCATAACCCTTCTATCACACCTGCTGACAAGCCTTTAAATAGGGGCTTAGCGGATTATTCCTTAAAAAAATTAATTGTTTTTGAACCATAATAAATAAACTAAAATAAAATAAATAATCACACTAAAAACAATCTGCCATATCAACTTACTTAAGTAATATTTTGTGTTCATTTTCATAATATCCTCATAATTTTTAAACATTATGACCATACTAATTTCCTAGAATTAAATGGCCCCTTATGTCAATTATCAAGAAACAATCACTTTCGTTCTCTTTCTGCACATAAAAGTGCATAGGGCACTACATTGGTTCAAAAATCGCAGCTTACTTACTTAAAAACTTAAAAAGCTTAAAAACTCATTTATAAATAAATATTTTATGTCAACCATGCCGGGAAACGAACCCTAGACCTCTTGCGTGGTAGGCAAACGCTCTGACCACTACACTATGAGGCCGACTAAATGTATAAAATATTCTAGAGTGAAAACTCCCTTTAAATAAATATTTCAGATCAACTATGTCGGGAATCAAACTCTAGACTGCTTGCATGGCAGGCAAACGCGCTGACTACTATACCGCGAGGCCAACATGCCGAAATAAAATTACAATAACTTTTAATCAAAACTATATTGTAACTAGCAGGCAACAGTCGGCTATCGCCGACTTGCGTGCTAGGAAATTCGGCTCTTCGGGCCTTAGTTGTAAGATCTCGGGCACTGTGAAATTTCACCCATTTGGGAAATGAAATGAACCGACAAACAAAAAATTATGCTGCATCTGATGTCTTGTATCTCCACAGGATAAAGGTTGACTTTATGCTCTACCACAACTTGGTTCCCATTTTCAAATAGTGAATTATTTATGGCCCCCAAAATTAAAGTATTTGTGTTAATCATTAGAACATATTTTTTTATAAAAGAAAAATAACAAAAATAATTATCAGTCACTCAGAATAATGCTACCAAAACCACATAACATTAACAGATATAATATATTCAATATCCTGGCGGCCTCCGTGGTGTAGTGGTTAAGACGCATGACTCACGCGCGGTACTGTGTTCTGTGCTGCAAATCAAAGTAAAGCAAAAAAAATACTGAATTTCATCGAAATTTTACCGATTATTAAACATTTCCATTTTTTCCGTAGATTTTCTAAAACTATTTATTTGTCCCCAAAATAGACAATCCACTTAGAAACGAATAAACCAAATTGTTTATTTTTTCTGTTTGCTTAAAAAGCTACTTTTTCTGCCATCTATTTATTTTTTTATCTACGGATTCTATCATCTCTCCCTTTTAATATGGACTCGGAAGCAATTTTTAGAAATGCACTAAATGAACTAACAAACGGCATTAGCATAAATGGACAAATTATAAACAATATCCGATACGCAGATGATACTGTCCTTCTAGCAGATAGTATGGAAAGCCTGCAACTATTATTGGACAAAGTTTACACGGCAAGTTTGAATAAAGGGCTAGAGATGAATATTTCCAAGAATAAATGTACGGAAAAAAAGCCACAAACTTTTCCAATGACTTTAAAACTTGGAGCGCAGTTTATTGAGCAAGTTCATCAATATAAATATTTAGGATGCTGGCTGAATGATAAATGGGATCACTCGCAAGAGATCAAAGTCAGAATAGAGGTGGCGCGAGACTGCTTTTTCAGGATGCGTGACCTTCTTTGCAGTAGAGACTTTAATTTAGACCTCCGAATGCGCATTACTCGATGTTACGTCTTCCCAGTACTTTTTTACGGCGTCTAAACGTGGACACTCACCCAAAACACTTCAAAAAAGATCGAAGCCTTTGAAATGTGGTGCTACAGGAGGATATTAAAAATCTCCTGGGTGGATAGAGTCCGAAACGATGATGTTCTCCGACGGATGGAAATAGATAAAGACGTACTAAAGAATATAAAGAAAAGAAAACTTGAGTACTTTGGGCATGTAATGAGAGGCGAAAAATATAAAATTTTACAAGTATAAAATATAATTTTTTACAGGGAAGGATTGAAGGGAGACGCAGTGCAGGTAGAAGGCGCATCTCTTGGCTTAAGAACTTGCGCCACTGGTTCCATTGCAGCACTCAGTCCTTGTTCAGGGCAGCTGCCAATAAAGTAAGAATCGCAATGATGATTTTCAACCTCCATCGAGGAGAGGAACCGTAAAAAGAAGAACGGATGCGAATCGTGGCACCCCACTAAGGCTCAAAGCAGCAAAATTCTGAGTTTTGAGAAGAATCTCGTGTGTGCGGTGGTTTGACTTTGTGAGAAATGAAGTAATAAGAGAACGGATGCAGCAAACTCCAGTGAAAACTGTCATCAAGCGGAGGCGATACGGTTGGCTTGGCCATGTGCTGCAAATGCCTCTTGAGAGCTTGCCGCTTGCCTACTTTACAAGGCATCGGGTTCTCGACGTCCTGGACGTCCACTGCTGACTGTTTGTTGGCAGTTCGTGTCAGAGCTGCGGGATGCAAACCTGACTTGAGTGGATGCACAGGAGCTGGCAGCAGACCTAAATGCTTGGAGGATCTTTGTTGACACCGTATGCTCCAACTAGGAAGCGGACATGGAATAATGAATAATAACTAATTTATTTTTATTATTACAATTATTTTATTTTCTAATATTACACCACAACAGGCCAGATGACCCAAAATCAATGGTGAATTACAGCACAGAATACCCAGGCTTGAGTAAAATCTCATTTAGATTTTTCGTATTCTCACCGAGAATCAAACCCGGATCCTTCCGTGCGTGAGTCATTTCAAAGTTGATGAATTAAAATTGTCATTTTTCATCATAGTTTATATTTTATTATATGAAAGTTCAGCAGATCACTCATAGTGAAACGTTTTTAACTTTGAAATTGATTTTATATTCTATCACTAATTTTAAGTTAATTGAATGAATAAAAGAGAAGTTTATAGTTTTCTCGCGGTATAATATAGGCAATTTAAAATTTATAAACCGAAAAAATTTAAACTGGAGTTTTATTGCAATGAGTAGCATAGAGAGGTGACAAAATAAAAGAATTATCTAACTGCCTCCTAACCAATGAACAAAATAATATTTTGTTTGATAATATCGATGAAATTTTTTTTGCATACAACATGATTACTAAATGAAAGTGTTTCATCAAATACGATACCGAGATATGAAACAAATAATTAAAACATGCCTTGTAAAATGACCACAGTTCACAGTTATAACTAACGGATAACTATTTAATATATAATATTTATTTATAAATAATATTTGACATGATATTTGACGTTTACAAAACGATTTAGGATGCATGTGTATTCTACCAGTCCGAGTGAGAGAGGCGGCGTTATGTCAACCAGTCTGCTGATGAAAGACGGAGCGCTTTACAAAACGATTAAAGACTCATGTGTAATTGTAATTGATAAGTGAATTGATGACATTTTCTCAAAATTTCGTTCATTAATAGGCAGAAAAACGCTACGAGGCTGACTAATCTCCACTCGATGTCTTTTATCAAAAATTTCACCCGCGAGCAGAAAATAATTTAATGAAACCAAAAAGGAAAATAATAAATATGTGTCCACTCACCCTAATTTTACCGTTTAGCGAGTGAATAAACGCGACACGTATGAAACAGGCCATACATGATAGACACAATCAATCATTTTAAGACTACTAATATTATAGATAAGTAAATATTTATAAAATTTTATTACGCTTGTTCATTAAATAATAAAGGAATAAATAATGAATAAGATAGTAAAAAAATAATCTTCAATCTTACAAATACAATCTTCATAAATATTTGGAGAAATGAAAATATACTATACTTAAATTATTATTTAAGGGAATTCAACAAAGATACAAACAATTTGCAGGTACTAATTTGTAGATATAATTTCACAGACATACTCGTATATATCTTTAATTATTAATTAGAATTACACAAAATAGATAGAATTACATTTGTTGTTTTTTATTTTATTTTTTAAATTTATTAGTAAATTGAAAAATTAGTTGTACGAGTGTAATTATGCCCTTAGGGTTCATCGTTTGTTTAAAAATACGATAAATAATACTGATTTTTTATAGAAAAAGCTTTTAGCCACAACAAGAATAGTACTTTAGATATAAAAAAGTACAAGCGTTATAAATAGAATGTATTTATGCATAAAGCATTTAATAATCTTATGCCGAAGAGAATAAAATAAATATATTAAACATAACTATAAAACTAGAAACATGAACAAGATAAGGCAAGATAAAGACAAACACACAAAATAGCTTTATCTGTATGGGATTAGAATTTTATAATGAAATGCCTGAAAGATGAAAAACTAATGAAAACTTATTGATTAAAAAAATGTATGTATTTATAGTTATAATATTTTAGTTGTAAATAAGTACACAGCAATTTAATTCATTGTAAATGAATACGTAATTTTTCAAAATATTAACTAGCTTAAAGAAATAAATGAATTTCCAATTTTGTTTGAAACAAATCTATTTCTTTGAAAAAACAAATATTTTGACCATGACTTGTGTGGAATTATGGAACTTATATGGCGCCATTTTCGTAATACAATTGGGCGTTTTACAAAATAATTCTCTGGATAAATAAATTTAATTGAAATTTTTAAATTTATAATTTAAGAAAAACAATTTATTTTGTTATCACATGCTGCGGATACATTCAAATGACTTAGAGAACAAGTGGGTTTTTATTTTTTTTCCGAAACATCACTTCACTCTCACAGCTTCGCATTTCTGCTGGGAGAGCATTCTATGCCATGCATTTATTGAATTTAGGGCGCTGTTTGCTCTCGCCGAAGACGTAGTTGATCTAAGCGTAAGACGCCTGTCAGCTAGTTCATCCCTGGTTTACTCCCAACTGAAGGAATTTCTCAATCAAAAATGCCTTTAAACGCTCTTCTTGATACTTGGCAATCTTCCCCTTCAGGGGAGGTTACATTTCTTTTTTTTTCTCCAACTTGTCAGCGCTTAAAATCTTTTTGGGTTATAACCGATCACTGGACAGTTATCAGATATCAGTTTTTGTCAGGCGATGGTAAATTTAATAACAAATTATTCGTTTTTAATATTGTTGATTCTCCTTCGTGCTGCAGCGGATATCCTAATCAATATTTCAAATACAACTCTTCAATTTGGATTCCTTACTACAATTATCACCAAAATTCGAATGACGAATTCTAAAGGTACTTACATAAATTTTAAACATGAAATCAGCAATTTGTAAATTACGATTTTTTATTAAAAACTTTAAATTTGTTAAACTTAACGATAGAAGATAAATTATAGACATTAAATTTATTCAAAATTGTAAATTCAACATAGGATTGCCCAGAACTGTTATCTCTCTATAAACTTCAGGGTGCCTGAAAGAATTACCAGACAGGTGTCACCGTTTTATAGCAACAATTCACGAACAGTGTATACTTGTAATGCCGTTTTAAATACTCCGGGACTCCAGAAACTCGGCAATAGTATCGGATATATTTTGTGGAGGTCATTGTTCTTACAGAACAAACCTATTGAGCTTTTTCCAAGATGATGAATGGTAATTAAACCTCCTATTTTTTAGTTATATTAATAATCCTTTAAAATATATTATTATATAATTTGTTATTGACGCTTTTTTTTAAAGTTGTGAATTTCTAGTCAAAATCTATTAAGCCTATAAAAGGCTTAATTTTCGTTTCTAAATCTTGAATGAAAAGTAATATAATTAAACCAATTATGTTTGTATTTTAAGTTTTCTCGCAAAAAATTCAAATCCCTCCAAAACTGATTAGACTTGTTAAATCAACCATGTCAGTCTCAATATGTCAGGTCAAAATAGACGGAGAACTATTGGAAGAATTTGCAGTATCCCAGAGATTAAAACAGGGAGATAGCCTGGCCCCATCTTTCTTATTGTGCTCGAACATTTCATAAGAAAAACTCTGATAGACGCTAGCTCCAATATTTGTTATAAAAGTAGCCAACTTGTCGGATATGCGGATGATATCATTATTGTCGGGAGATCGATAACACCCATTAAATAGGTCTTTGATCCCTTGGAAACAGCTGCACGAGATGTGAGACTGCAAATCAATATTGAGAATACGAAAATGATGACACGGAGCAGAAACGTATTACACAAAGCAAACGTCTGTCTCCAATATAAAGATAATTACTCCTTCCAAGTGGTCGAGCAATTTACCTACCTGGGCTCCCGTATAACAGAAAACAATAAAGATCCAGCAGAAATCAGAAGAAGACGCACAACAGCAAACAAACCATACTTTTTTTTGCTGCCAGTGTTAAAATCATGTAACGTTCACATAAAAACATATTGAAGTGAGGCGCTAACACTGACAGTGAAGATGGCTGAAATGCGGACCAGTAAGAGAAAATAATCAATGGCACATTCGGTATAACGAAAACCTGTACAAGATAAAAGAAGCAGTTCGCAGAGCTGTAGAGTGTTGGAAATAGAGAGATGAATTTTAAATCTATGCTGTCATATGCAAGTTGAAGTTTATGAATAGATAATGTACGTCTTTATCAAACTTCCAGCATTTTGCCAAAATTTGTCTATCGGTAAATAGTTGATTTGTTGTGGATATACCAGTTTGAAAATCTGCTTGATATACGCCCAGTATATTTTTTGCCTACAAGTTAACTCTTTTTTTAAATTTTGTGGTGAAGATTTTGGATGCTGTGCATAAAAGAGATATGCCTCTATGGTTTTTGCATTTAAATTTATCACCGCATTTTATTATATTTATTTGCATCTCTTCAGGTATTTTCTCTAGAGTCCAGATCTTTATGATCAAATTATGTAGTAAATTACTTAGGTGCCCATTTCCACATTTGAACAACTCGGCTGGTAAATTGTCTTTACCAGGTTTTTGTAACTCTTTAGTGCCACCATTGATTCGGACATCGTTGGCGGGTTTGTTGGTTTTTCATTATTTAATTCAGTGGAGATGTTGGGCGGTTCGCTTCTCAGATCACAATTGGGTTAAGAAGTCTACGAAAGTAGTTTTTTTTTACACTAAATTAATCTGTTTCTTATCAGATACAATTGTTCCATCAGAGTCCTTGCATATTGCTGTGTTTGGTTTGAAACCCCTCTTAAAGAAATTTACTCCTGTATATGCTTCTTTGGTGTTATTATCAGCGAAGTCTTGTTCCATTTTTAGCAGAAAATTATTCAAGAAAATAAAATCCTAAAAGTGTATCTTTTTCTCTTCTTGCTTGTTGATTAGCCTGTCTTTTGATTATTGTTGGTCGTTCCATGTGCTATTTTCTGAGTATATTTTAGCTAGCTACCTATCTTTCACACTCATCATCAAATTAGGGGTTCCTGGATTGTCTCTCTATTTCCAACACTCTACAGCTCTGCCAACTGCTTCTTTTATCTTATCATTCTAGTCCCTTTTAAGTGATTCAGGGGAGTTATTCTCGGTGATCTGATTTGGCAAACTATCTCTAAGAGAGTTGTGATATTGCTCTAATTTTTTTTAATAAGAACGTTTCAACCATTTTTACTGTTTAGATGTATGATGTTTTATTAATTTATTCTTGCTCGGCAATAAAAAAGTTTAGTGCTATGGGTAAATGGATACAAAATATTTTCTTACACGCGATAAAAATTTGAGCATTTAATTGAACGCCGAATTTTCTCGAAAACGTACGAAAAAATGAATAAAAATTAACTACTTTAAACTACGTCACAAAGTTCTTAAGAATCAACCAGTCTTAGAGTGTTGTGATAGATTTAAACTTTCCGGAAAAGCAACTCACCATCCATCAAAATTCTCCGACTAGACCTGTGTCGTCACAGGCAGAGTAATTTTAAAATTACATAACTTTTTTGGCTAAGTAATCTATTGAAAGGCATTTTTTAAAATAAAACCGCTGAACTTCTTCATTTTATATTTTTCGTTTTTTTATATACTTGATATAAGCTTTTAAGTAATAAAACGGGATATGTCTATTCCTCCGGCCCCTAGAAAGACGGTTTCTTGATTAGGTAGATAAATACAGTTATTCCATATAATAAAATAAATAAAACAAATTTGTTTTTAACCACTAATTGATACAGTTATTCCCTTTACTATTTATTTTAATATTTTACACGTACTATTTGGATCAAGCCCGTTTTGAATTTATAGTTCACACAACTATTTTGTATTTTGATTTCATTGATATTCTAAAATAATCGAATAACATTTACGATAAATTATTTATCTACATTGATAATGTGTAAAATGAGTCGGATGGTTGTCCCGTTGTAAGTGTTGATCAGAAATCCGAGGTTCGAACCCCACTCTACCCCAACTTGATTTCCATTTTTTAATTGTGAGTTATTTACAACTCGTTGAAAATGACCACCAAAGTTGAAATATTTGGTGCACGCGCGCCTATTAATCCGTCTTTTAACATGTCCATCTTCAAGTATTTGTTGGATTTCGTCAAGCCATGTCTTTCTTGGTCTTCCTTTATTTCTGCATCCATCGTAAATATTTTTAGCCGTTCTTTCGCTGTCCATTCGCTCTACATGTCCAAACCAACGCAGAGCTCCTCTCTCGATTTTGTCAATAATGCTAATTAATCGTACATATAATAAATGTTCAACATATTATACTTTCAGGAGCTATAAAAAAACTCATTTGGGACGGAACATAAATAAATAAACAAATATTTTTGTGAGAATACATAATATCAATTACAATATTTGAGTTTGTCCAAATGTTTGTGGACTAAAAACTGGATTTCACCCCCTTTGGGAGTCATTAAGATTAACAATTTTATTATTGCACTATTGTAAATATTTGATACATTTTAGAAAAACCGAATCTCACACAAAATGCACCACTGTCGGTAAGTAGAGCAGAGTTTGACATTTGAAAGAAGAATTCTATATTTAAAAATCAATTATTTTATGTTTTGGTATTCAACGATAAACTATTACCTAGGTACCTACTTAAATTCAATATTTGAATATTAATAATTTTCAGTTTAGGAATTCAATCATACACAAGTATCTAGGTACCAACGCATTAATGAAAAGACTTTTTCCTTTTAAACGGACAGTTTCTGCATGCTTTTGCAACACAGTCATTTTTTTATTAATTTCTTTTGGTTTCGAATTCAATGTCAAGGTCACGTCAAAACCTATCTGGCGGTTAAAGAATGACTAAATTAGCATTGGACTATTATTGAATGTCATTATTTTAGAGAGCTCAGGGTAAAGCGCAGTCTGACTTTTCTCCATTAATATATTTTCTCCCTAGATTGTGGCACTAGAGCAGTGATTATTACACAATTTTGATTTGACCACAACGAAGCCTCTTAGCCAATTGCATAAGCAGATAAAATTAATCCTTATTACGAATATATAAATAGCTCAAAAAAGTTCAAAACAAACAACGTGTGTCTTTATTTACGAAAAAAGTTTGTTCAACAAGCTAATAGCGGCAAGCCAACGCTCGGTCAGGAAAACGCTGTCGGGTCCGCTATGTATAAAAAACGTCGTTTTTTTTCTAGTGAATAATTATAATATTAAAACAAAAAAATATTCGTTATCATGTATTCACTCTCCGAACCTAATAGTGCATAGGGCATAGTATTGGTACACCACCGCATCGTATCTTGATTATTTTTGTTACATGAAGGTATGATAACCAATGAACAACTTAAAATTTGTTTTTTTTTAACAAATTACAACAGGGATGGAGAAGATTTTAGAAAAGGGAATACAGAAGTCTTGGTATTACCAGGGCTTATGACCAGCCAATGACAGTTTATTAGCCCATACATACCTAGACTTCTATATTCCATTCTCTAAAATGTTCTCCATCCCTGTTGCAATTTGTTAATCTGAATGACTACTTAGGGGGTGAAATTGATTTTTTGTGGTTAAACATGGATACAGCGGACTCCTAATTTGTATTAGTTGCCATCTTTGGAATTTCTGTTTTACAAAGGAAGTACGATAAAAATATATGAAATGGATTGATTTAGAATAATTAGTTATATTTGGCAGCCAAAATCAATATGGATATTTTGGAGAAATGTTTTCATAGTTAAATGAAATTTATGTATGAAAAATAAATTTAATAAAAATACTTGCTAGAAAAACGCAACATGTTTGGCCTTGGTAGTTGTGACGTCAAGATTCGTGATAATGTTCTAAACAAATTTGATTGGGCTGGAACAAATAAACATGAATAGTGACGTATTAGAGGCGTGGCCAATGGAATTACCGTTTTTACGGGAATTCAAAGTTACAAATTAAATTGTTTTTTTTTATGCTACTCGTACTAATAATTAGCAAATTGGAAAGTATTTCATAGACCTTTATTGCTTTAAAACAGTTAAAAAAACATTATATTTACAGATATTTCCCTACAGTTTGTTTTGTTAATTTGTGTCTCGGTGGTGGTCGTGTCGTTTGCAAATGGGCTGGATAGTGCGTGCAACTTGGTAGTGGTACTTCATGCGTAATTTTATTAAAAATGGGAGTTTTCAGATACTGATATTAAAACATTACAAATTAGTAATTGAATTAAATTATGGTTTAAGATATAACAGCTAATATTTTTGAGCATTTATTAAGTATTAGCATGTTCCCATCTACACCCTGTGGTGAATTAAATAGTGTATTGGTACACCAAATGCCACGTATATTGATCATCTGTCACATTAAGGTATGGTGATCAGTCATACGCTTAAGGTGCAAGTACAGGGACAAAAAAGTATACAGTGCCGGTGTGACGTAACCCACAGATAGGTGTAAATGGACCGAAACATTGAAAGGGGTCTATAACCATGCGTTTTGGTTGAACCCACCTTTTCCCATTCATTAATGGATAGCACTTACCATTATCCACCATGAATGTGTAAGTTGGATATCATCATCATTCCATGTCCACTCTCTTGTTGGATCATATAATAATTAAAATAATAATAGTTTATTAACAAAAATTACAATTTTTTTATCTACTACATACATACATAGGTAATAGATTTCTCTGGATTATGTCTAATCTGCCTAACTAGATACAACCTGTTTTAAGGCAGACATTTTTATGCAAAGATAAACAATAACATGACTACCTAATAGCTAATTTATTATTAAGTTATACAATATATTTACCATTCATTATTTTAGAATGTTTTTTAGTAAATTTTTTGATTTTTCTGTACCTAAAATCCAGTTACCATTTTATTACAAATTTAATTGGATTCGAGTCATGGTTTTGCAATGTTCGGGTAACATATTGAATATTTTGGGGCCCAGAAACCTGCAATTTCTTTGCCCAAATTCAGAGTTTGTGGTAGACTCCATGACCCATCCTTTAATTTGACTTCTGGTAGTGTGGAAGTGTTCCTTTTGGGATTTGGTCGAATAATTTGATTTCTTAAAGATAATTATTTTTTATCTAAATAATTTCCTTATATTATATCGCATTCCTCGAACAACTTGACGCTGGGGTACCTAGAGGGCTTTTTTAAAATTATTTTTACAATCGATTTTTAAGCAGATTCAAGAGGTTTTCATATTTATTTTATTTATACTTTTACGACGAGACAGCCAAAAACGATCTGATCTTTACACGGGTGCCGTTGGTTAAACGGCTTGTAAAGCTGAAGACGCAGGTACGATTACCGAGAAAAAATCCAGTGAATTTTTTTTATTCTCTCCATTTGTCTAAATGATTTTTATAACTTGCTTCAATATTTTCTCCTTTCAACCTGCTGACGAGCTTCTAAAACTGAAGCTTAGCTAGTTATTCCCTTAAAACCCATAATCCGTAAGATAATTGTCTCTCCTGAAAAATTACTAAATTTGACAAAAGGGATCCTGAAAAAGTCCTTCATTTTATTTTACCGTGTCCAGGGGGATGAATAATACAATTTTGTTTTTGAAATAAAACCATAACCCTGGACGAGCGCTTAAGACTCGATGGCCACTCTCAGGTAAAAATCCCGGAGGAAATCGAGTGGAGATAAGTCCGCCTCGTAGCATAGTGGTTAACGCGACCGCCAACCACACTTGAAGTACTAGTTGGTTTTTTACATATCCGTGTATTTTTACCACAACTGAGGAAATTCCAAGTGAAGTGAACCATCTGACAAAATGGTAAAACTTTAGTATCAAAAGTTTTAACTCTTTGAGTTTTTTGCCTACCTTTGTGAAATATGTTTTGATATTTTTTATTACATTTTTTGAGGAACTATTATATAAGTCCATATTGAATTCCACATTTTTGGATTACACGAATTATATGGTCCAGATTATACTGATTTGACTAATTATATAATCAATCCCATCATTAATCATCTGAGCCGTTTTTTCACTGTTCATTCTCTATATATGTCCAAATCAACACATAATTTATAATATATTCATAGTTTATCATAATATCAATATATTTTTAACATCAGGTAAGTGGCTTTATGCAAGATAAAGACAAAAAACTATTTCGAATATACAATTTTCAGGGCCCGTATTACAATTGAAAGGTAACGTTTATTTTCAATTTTATGTAGAAAATAAAATTAAATCGTCTTCAATATAAAAGGTTAGCCCCGTGGTGTAATGGTCAACGCGTTAGTCTACCATGCACGAAGTTTCGGGTTCAATTCCCGACATGGTTGATATGAAATATTGAAATAAAAGAGTGTTTTCACAAAATATTATCTCATAGTCCCTGAATTGGTACCTGAAGCGTAAAACTGATCATCTTGCCTTTATGTAACAAAAATGATCAAGATACGCTGCGATCGGTGTACCGATGCAGTGTCCTATGTACCATTAAGTGCGGAAAGGAAATAATGATGTTGATGATAATATCAAATTAATAATTCACTGATAAACAAATTACAACAGAGATGGAGAACATTAATGAGAAGGGCATATGGAAGTATACGCATTTACAGGCCTTATGACCTGTCGTTGTCTGGTTTAAATGGCCACTTTAAACACTGTATAACATTCACCATTTTGCCTATGTTTAAACATCCATATTTCTTCAATTCTTCCATTTGTTGATTTTAATGGTGTAATCTTGTCTTTTGTCTTCAAACATTGGGACAAACTCAAAATATTGTAATACATTGATACTCAAGAATTAAAAATAACAGCTGTTTTTTTTAATTGGGAGATAAGACTTGCATATATTATTTACATTTTGTCATACATATTAAAGGGTTAGGAATGTGGAGTCAGATAATCAGTTTGGAAGGAGAGAGAAACAGAAACCAAGGAATATTTCCTCCTCTCTGTAGCAATAAATTTTAAAGTTAATAACTCCCCAAGGAGTAAGATCCTACCTTGTCTACAAAGGTTCGTACATACTCTTTTTGAGCAAACTTTTTTAGTCTCCTCTTTCTCCGTAGTAGCTGCTCGATTGTGAAATAATCTACCCACTAATTTCAGAGACGCCCATTTATTCACATTTAAATCAAGATTAAAATGTCACTATCTGAATGTTTGAGTTTTTTCTTTCTCCTTCTTATTTTCTTCCATTCTCCTCCCTCTCTTCGTAGTATAGTGTAGACCTTTAGTCAATTTTTGTTTTTGTAAACAAAAGTCTATTTATATTAATATACCAAGAAAATGTCCATACACCTAGTATTAATTTTTCAACAGTTTAGGTAGCTAAGAAGAGGATAAAATGTACATGTATGTAAAGTAATATTGATGTTTTTTGTTGATATTTCCTGATAAAACTTCATAGTTAATGATTATTTTTATTTTATTTAGTTTTACAATACGCTCAAAGGGCATTTACAAAAAATATACAGGTAAGTACAAACATAGTAATTAATAATTTCAAAAATAAACAACGCTTTTTTGTATACATGTAGAAACAATAAAAAGCATACTGCCATGCAAAATAAAAAGTGAAACTTTACATAGTAAAAAAAAAAAATATATGCATATAAGAAAAGTAATTGAATTAAAAAGCGAATTGTAAATAACTCGTAAAGAATTTAAACAAATAAAAATATTTATATACATATACTTGTACGTATAAAAAAAAAGGTATTGACAAATTATTGTTAAAAACAAATAATAAAAATTAGTTTACAGTAAGTATATAAAAGATAATAATATAATATCTGGTACACAAAAATATTTGATACATTAATTTCAGAAAAAGATAGGATAATAATAATACCTATCAAAAACAGAGAAAAAGTTGTATGAAAAAGAAAATTTTATGACGACATTAATAATTAGTTTTAATTATAAATAAACTCATCCAAGAATCTTCTTGGTTTAGTTTTACTTTTTATTATTTTGACCAACGAGCGCTTTCGCTTAAGTAGGCATCTTGATCCAGTCTTGAAGATGCCTACTTAGGCGAAAGCGCTCATTGGTCAAAATAATAATAAGTCAAACTAAACCAAGAAGTTTCATTGATAAGCTTAAATATACTTAATATATTGAGTTTTTCTACTGACATTTCTTGGTGGAACTGCATTTTAATTATAATAATAAAAATACTTTATAGTTTTCATCAAATCATGATTTACAAATCAAATCATCAGATCATGATATACAACTCCTGCTTGCACTTGTATATAACATAGAAATTTGTTTAGTCTCCCACCAGTCTGACGATGTCGGTCACGACGAAACCCGTTCACTGGTAAAAAAAAATAAAAACAATTATAAATAAAAGTGGAATAAAACTATAAAGTATTTTTAATTATTATAATTAAATATACTTGTATGTAAAGTGTTTACCAAATCAATAATAAATTGATCCTCAAAATATTGTTGATAAAAAATCGGTTATGAGTCGTTCGATTATTTTTATTAATCGGTCACGTGCATCACTAATTTAAATCCAAGTGTGATATCAACTCGAGTAAATGTATCGCTCTGCGCAATGTCGTAAATTGTTGGGAACCCTGAGTCTTATTGTGAGCACGCAGCGTCACCGTTCGTCTTGTCCGCCGTGGCGCCGTCTTGTTGAAAAAGGAGAAGCATTTCTACAGGCGCCAGCTAACGGCGCCTAAGTTAATACATTTCTCAGGAATATTTTGGAATTATATATGAGGTGATTCGATGTCAACCTATTTTTGGGGTCGCATTCCGCCGTGGTTCGCCACGAGTGTATTAATACACCCGGCATAACAAAGCGACACTTCCCTTCTTGGGGCAGTGCTCGAAATGGGATATTGTAATTAATATTTCATCGATTAATAGTCTTAAGTATATTGAGTTAAACCCTTGTTTTTAAGACGACTTTAGTTCATTTTAAAGAAAGTACTGATCTATCTATTTACAAAATCAAATAATCCTTCGATGCAATATGCAGATAAGAATTTGAGACAACATGGCGTCATTTTAATTCTGAGAATTCCAAATGTCGGAATTTGTTAATTGTAAAACAGTGATTGCCTTCCGGCATCGCACTGAATTGGTTTATATGGTATTATTGTCAGAAGATAAATTTATATGAAGAAATACAAAAAGGTAAAATAAGATAGTGAAATTTACGATAATAACCGTGACTGACGGAAATTTAGACGCCCCCCGGGTTGGTCTCTAGCTATGCGCCAAAAAATTTTTCAACCAAATATATTGGAAAAATGTTTGCTGGTGGTTGTAGCCAATTCAATAAATATGGCGGTGATCTTTACTAAATAAAAAATCTTTATAATGGTGGACTGTATACAATTTATTTTAAAGTACAGCGCGCTCCGTGACGACCAAAGATTTCGAGAAAAAACGAAATAGAGAGAGATTATAGCTCTTGTGCTATCTTTATATACTATGCTATTAGTACCCATCAGAGTAACAATACTCTGGTGTGGCACGCACAAAAATCAGTAAGAATTTAAATTAAGAACTATTAAACAAAAAAACTTAACATATATAATAATAAAATATATCTACATTAAAATTTAGTGCGTACTAAAAATTTAAATATATCATAACTAAATTGGAATTAAAAACAAATTACAGTCTCAGGACTGGCACCTGCAGCGTTAGACACTTTATTTCCCGAAGCACATGATCAAGATACACTGCGTGCACTTTTTCAATAATGATGATATTATAAACAAAATTTTAAAAAGTTTGTACCATCAGGAGTAATAATTTCTCCCCAGGATCCGAAACATAATATTTATATATATATATATATATATATAAAAAACCGGCAGGTGGAAATAAAAATAGTGGTTGAAAACAAATTTGTTTTGTTTATTTTATTAAAATATACATTAATCACTCCAATAGTTAAGTAATCAAATTCTTATTTGAAAGAGTTGGTAGGGATATCGACGACAATCATATTTTTGAATTATTTTAAAACTATAAACGTTCTTCTCAGGAATGCTAAATGTATATTATTTCAATTTTTTGTTTAAGTTGCCTCTTGGTTATCTATTTGTTACCTCAATACTGTTTCAAGCCAATAAAAAAAGATTCATTGTTCCGCATTTTAAAAGTGGAGATAAGAATTGTTTAGTTTCAGAAATTGTTAAAACGAAGGTTTTTTTCACTATTGCCATTATTTTGACATGCCTACCGAAACTTCAGGCCTTTATTATAAGAGATTATATTTATAAACCCTGACAAGAATACCGTTTTGAAACTCTATCTGGATGTAAAAATAAAGACAGCATTTAAAAAAAGATACTGATAAAAATGTTATAAAATATTCTAAAAAGTAATAAATAATTTATTGTCTAGTGCTTTTACTCAATAAATGAATACCTTACTAGGTTTAAAGTAGGTACCAAATCATAAGTAAAAGTACTCACTTTATTCATGTTATATGATGGACTACGGCTTACTTCTGCGTGTTCTTCTATTCAAGGTTTGCGTCTCTTAGTGCAGACGTGAACTGCCGACGAATTATGCACCGCGGACGTCCAGTTCCGCGTGAACCTGATGCTTTTTATAGCTCTCGGGAGGCATCCGTAATAAAGGCTCAGCCATTCGGATTGCCTGCTAATTCTAGCTGAAATATCAGATTTGTTTGAAGGCCGCCATTTTCCGTTACATACACTTCCAGGTATTTAAAACTCACATTTCTTTGGATGACTTGGCCTAAAAGTCAGGTGATTTTGGGCATCTACGCACAAAATGTTACGCATATCATTGTTTTTTTTAACATTTATTTTCTAACCCCTGCATGCGAAGTACTTGTTCAGCCTATCAACAATGACTCGAAGGCCTTACTGGGTCCTCAATAATGACCGCATCATCCGCATACTCTAGGATGAGGTTCTGGGAGGAGTAGAATATGAATATTCCTCGATCTGGTGGTGGGGTTGACTTTCTTAAGATTAAATTCAAAAGGATTATGAATAAGAATGGTGCAAAAACACGGCCTTGTCGAACTCCGGTGGTGACTCAAAACCAATATCCGAAACATCGTTTATTCTGATTCGGCATTCGCTAGACAGGTAAAGCGCTTTAATTATTTTAATGTTTTTTCTAGATAAAATAGGAGAGCTTATAACCCTTAGAGTAATAACCTAATTAAGTCGCTCATACGGAGATAAACCATTCTATGATTATTGATCACAAAGTTAGCTACAGATCATAGCAATGTAACAGGCCGTAAGTACTTGCGTTGAGAATTACAAGCGCTAACCGAAACCGTCCATCACACGTTTGTTGTCAAACTAAAAACCAAACTAAAACCAAACCAAAAATTTGAAAAGCTTTGTTCTATGCAACAGAGCCTAGGGGCTTATCTAGAGAATTATTACTCTGCGTGTCAACCCTATATACTTCTAATATTTTCTGGTGACCAAATACTAAAAATGACTTAAATTATTTTATTAGTTGTTCTTAACGATAGACAAAAAAACATTGTGAGTGGTCATACGACCTTTACTGTCCATATTTATTTTTTGAGTTTTTAAAAATATTTTGGAGCGGACATATTGAAATTAGCAATATGTTTCACCTAACCAAAACCAGACTTGTCAATGATCAACGTTTGTTCATACCGATTATAAAACTGTTTAGAGATAAGGATAAGATAAGAAAGTTCTTATAGGCATATAGATATAATAAAAGGGTAAAAATATACCATCTAATATTTGCGTTAGGATATTGTAGGATGTGGAGTAAGGCAAAGAGCTTAAAATATACAAGAAAAAACGTAATAAACTACTGAAAAAGATTTTTTTTTTTCATACAAAAAAATTATTGTCATTTAAATAATAATTATAATTATTATTGAAATTTCAATCAAATATCTAATATAATTTGTCCTGATGGTCATGATAAGTTTATATTCGATATTAGTATGTATTTTTTTTTGTTGGGGATATTAACAGTAATACAAGTGAAAAAATATACAGAGAACGAAACCGATGACCGATATCCACAGAAATATAAATATTTTGCAAATCGTTGTACAACGATAATTTTCTATAAAACAACTTTTTATTTCGCTCGCAATCCGAATAAAACTATTCGCGTAATTCGTCTTCTGATATCTTAAAATTATTTTAATCATGAAATAAAATAAACAATATTTTCCGTTCACACCTTCCTCTTAACTGCTCAAAAAAAAAGTCTTAGTAAATGAAAAATATGTTGTATTCCCATTACGTCCATCTGTTGCAGACACGTATTGTGCATATCTTGAATACCATCAGTATACTTCGATAGGTATATCGAATGTCCATGGAATGTATTTCGTTCTTGATCGCACAGCTCAAACAACCTATTCTGAATTAATCGTTTCCCGCTACTCATTCCGGATTCTCTAGATTTGTGATGCGCTGAATGATTTTCATTCAATTCGAATTTCCCAACTAAAACGCTTGCGTGGAATTTCGTCGGATAAAGGCGTTGACGAAGAAACTTTTGTCTATATTTTTACTATTATTAGCATACTTTTATAGTTATTTAGATTAATTAAAAAAAATTTTAAAATTATTTTAACTTTATATTTTATCCCTTCAAGCTTATAAACTTTATTCTTCAGGGACTAAGTTATGGTAGCAAAGTGAAGTTTGTCTGGGAATTTTGTTTGAATCATTGTGAAATAATTTTTTTTTTTTCAAAAGAGTTGTTTTTTTATATAAAATGATACGAGTATATACAATATGCATAAATGAATAGACTTTTATTAAATATAGGACAAAATAATATATATGGAATGGGGCATCTTGAAAAACTTATAGTACATAGACAATGAAAGCGTTCATCCTTTTCCAGAAACTGTTCATAAAGACTACTGTATTTCTTCAGTTAAGCATATTCACTCTCAATTGAGAGTAAATTTACTATTTATTTACAATCAAATCGCTCAAATAAAAAAAGACTTTCAATGTATTCATTGCATCCCCTACTGCAATATTGTCAATTTAATAGTCGTTCAGTCGAAAGTCTCAAATCCAGAAACCATCATTTTGAGAACACGCAATTTAAAAGTTTGGAGACCAAGGAAAAATAAGATTTTTATATTTTGGAGATTTGATGTATACGACATTATTTTCAATAAATTTCATTCGTAACTTTTTCTTCTGATACGAGTAAGTTAAGGTTTTTCATGAGGCAAGGTTGCTTAAATTTGGTAATGTAAATTTGCTTGTTTATAATCACGACAATGCAAGGTATGAAAATTGACGAAAGGAAGGAAATATTAGGAATTTATTGTAATGTTGTGGTTAATAAATGCTTGGTGAAGGTTCAAAACAGCAAGTCAGATCCATTCCAGACGTATAATGGTCTAAGGCAAGGTAATGCACTGGCATGCCTGTTGTTTAATATTACTCTTTAAAAATCCATAAGAGATGCAGAAGTAGAAACAAAAGGAACTATTTTTAGAAAGACCACTCAGATATTAGCCTATGTAGATGACCTAGACTTAATCTCCAGAACTGTCCCGGAACTAAAATATGTTGTCTTAAAGCTTGAAATGGCTGCAAATGACATAGGTTTTAAAATAAATAAATCTAAGACTAGATATATATGTTTACAAGAATGTCACAAATAAACTATGTACAACTGGAAATCGACGTTGGGTCACTCTACATAGACAATGTCAATTCCTTTAAATATTTAGGTACTGAAATGACTAATGATAACAATTATAGTACCGAAATTAGAGCACGGCTATTAGTAGCAAACATATGTTATTATGGTTTGTTCAAACATCTGGGATCCAAATTGCTCCCTAGAAAAACCAAGACCATTATTTACAAAACTCTCCTCAGACCGGTCATTGCATATGGTGCTGAATGCTGGGTTATGACCAAAAGAGATGAAAATATGGTATTAGTATTCGAAAGAAAAATATTAAGGAACATATTTGGTGCTGTCAAACAAAACGGAGTCTGGAAGAGACGGTTTAATCATGAATTAGCGGCACTGTTTGGCGATTCCAACATTGCACAATTCATCAAAATAAGAAGATTACAATGGTTGAGCCATGTGCACAGAATGAATGATAACCGCGCTCCAAAAAAGATTATTTACACCACTTTAGAAGGCAGACGAAACAGAGGCATTCCAAAATTAAGATGGCTGGAAAATGTGGAAAGTGATATTAGAGCGATTGGCCTGACGAACTGGAGAAGAGCCGCGGGGTGCAGGGACGAATGGAGACAAATTCTAGAGGAGGCCAGGGCCCACAACGCGCTGTAGCCCCACTTTTTTTTTTTTATATGGGAGTTGCTTTATTATTTACCTTGCTTATAATTTACAAGGTTTATATTTCAAAAAGTGGATTTTTCTGCTATTAAATATCTTAAAATTTGTCTAAACTATTGGGATCAGGAGGGATATATTAATGTGGGCTAATAAGGAACTTCTCAGCATTTGCTCACGTGGAGAGGAAACCACTTAAAACTCTTCAGGAGAAGCCGGCCTGTTGGCAGTAGTCAACAGGCCTTCCGTTCCACTAGAGGAGTGTTCGGCATTTTGTTCCCTACTTTGGTTTATTTTACCAATTTCCTGCGCTATATTTATCATGTATGATACTACCTCTCGTGTGAGTTCTTTATTACCTATCACCGATGGGATGTCGCATAGATCTTCACCCAGGCCTATGCATCGCGCCTCCAGCTGTTGTCTTTGAAAGCTGAAAAAGGGGCAATGCATCAACAGGTAAGGGACATCTTGAGGAGTTTCATCGTCGCATGGCAGCTGTCGATCTCTGAGAGCTTGAAGCGATGCAGGTAGCTCATGAAGCCACCATGACCCGTAAGCATCTGGGTGAGCTCGTAGCCAGCATTTTGCATTTTCTGAAATCATAGGCATGAAAAATTGTAGGGAAAAACATTTTAGTAACACTTCCGGTTGTCTCACTCAAATAGCGATCGTTCCAGAGTTGAAGGGTCCTGCTTCTTATTTTTCTTTTGGCAAAACTGAGCGGAAAATCGGCAAAATCGGGGGCTGTTTTCTTAAGCGTAGCCTCCCGAGCCTTTTCGTCAGCTTTTTCGTTGCTAAGGATTCCGCAGTGTCCTCGTATCCAGCCGATGTACACGTCCTGGTGTCTGCATCGTAGATTCTGGATATCTGTTCTTATGTCCATTACAATAGGGTTGACCGAATTTCGGTCAGTTATTGCATGGACTCCAGATTTGCAATCTGTCAGGATCGATATTTTCTTCCATCTGTTTGGTGGCTTCTTCAAAACATAGACCAAGGCTTCTTTGATCGCAAAGAGTTCTGCCTGAAACACGGAGCAAAAATTGCCGAGTTTCAACTTTCTCGACGGCAGCTCTCTGATGCCATCGTAAGGTACAAAAGCTGCACCCACTTTGCCGTCCAAGAGACTGCCGTCCGTGTAGATCCTCAGCTCTTTCCGCGCCGTCCCAGGAGAACCTGATCATCGTAGCCGTGATCTATAGGATAGCGCTCCGCCGGATGAGGAAGTGAGAAATAGTCTCCCACTCCCTGGTAAAATCTGTCCTGCGGCAAGTCTTGCAAGGTGAGGCTCCTCTTCACCTCATATGCTTCTGCAAGCTCCCTGATCCTCAGATCGAGTGGCATGAATCCACTCAAAACCTGTGCTGATACCAAGGAGATTGTTCTGTATCCCTTGCATGA